>NC_061512.1:72167701-72257287 GCF_022539505.1 Lolium rigidum | reverse complement strand
AATGGTTGTCTTCCTCTGGCTTCACTGCCGAGGGGCTAGCCTCACCTTCCTTGTTCATCTTCTTCTCGACCATCTTCTTCTTCATTGCGTTCCTCGCAACATAGAATTTGTATTCCGCCTGCACGAGATCTAGATGCGCCATTTCATACCTCGCCATGGAAAACTGGCAAGCTCATCGGCCTCGTGGGCAGCGAGATGCCACATGGTGAGGCGGTGCTCCCTCTCCTCCTCATGAGACAACGCCCACACTTCCGGAGCAAGGAACTCTGCCTCCTCGCTACTCTCAGTAACATCACAGTTCTTCAACAAGTTAACAACATGCTGGATGAAAGTCCTGGACTGTCCTTCTTCAATGTACATCTGGCGCAGCTCAGGATGCTCACCCTTCTTCTGCACAACAAGACGGTTGCCACATCGAATTCCAAAAACTTTCCTCACCATCTCTCTTGTGAAAACTATTCTCTTCTTATGGAACTTAAACTCCTGCAACCCAGGGCTTGTATGAGAAGCAACAAAGTCAATTAGAGCATTACAAATGTTGAATAAATATACATTCAACAATGTTCTAAATGCGTTTTGCTCTTCAATAATTGTTCTTTTGGGACCAACAAGTTCCGTGGCAAGAGTATGTAAACGCTTGGCAGCAAAACGGTCCTTCGAGACCCACTGACGATCCCCTCCAAAAGGGAAAGAAACCTAAACATTAAAACCTATGTAGCAAAGTACCACTAACAACCAACAACTATAAGAACCTCCAAAATATAAAAGAGAGGAGCAACTGAAACTATGTAGCAGATGCACACAAGTAATAAACAACTTCTAAAGTAAAACTTCTAAGTATAATTTAGTAGAAAAACAACTTGCAAACTATATAGCAAAAAGGGACATCCCATGATGAACGGTTACTATAAGTATGATGTAGCAAATAGTACGTAATTATGCAGCATTAGTACCAACAAGGTAGCAAATCAGCTAACAAACTTGCTAACATCAACAATTCATGCCAAAAATGATACCATTTTGGATATCGAGTTGGGTGATGTGGCGAGCTAATAGTCGAGAGATCCAATGGATTGGACGACGCGTGACCCAGAGGTTGCGTCGCACACAGCCTCCGGGGGAATAGGTCTAAGGGTTCCTTTGATTCATAGGAATTTTATAAAAATTATGTAGGATTTGAATCTTATAGGAAAATTTCCTACACATATTGATTGATTCATAGGAACAAGAACAAATCCTATAAAAATCTTGTAGTGTAAATTCTATAGGAAAAAACATGAAATCATACCTTATGAAAATTTCCTTTGCTACAATCAAACAAACTTCATCTTCCCATAAGAGCATCTCCAACAGGTGCCCTAAATGGAATACTGTAAATTTCTGTTTACAGCGTGCGGTATGTGGATGCAGCGCGCGGTGCTGCCAACTGCTTTTGCAACACGCTAAACCGCCGCGCTAAATTACAACACCAAGTTGCCCCATTTGCAGACGCGCTAAAAAGCCGCGCGGAAAACAACATTTTCACACATTTGCATACGAAATAGATCAAATAAAATGTAAAAATAAACCGAAAATATGAAAATATATTGCAAACTTTGACTACAACCAAATTTATTTTTAAACTAGCCTAAGCGACTCGGAATCCCAATCGAAGTCGGAGGAGTCCGGAGTTGTCGATGACACCAAAGTCGATGTCCACTCGAAGGAGGAGGAGTCGACGATGATCATCGATGGGCCGGCGCCATTTTTCTTTTCCTCCGCCTTTCTCGCGGCCTTCTCCTCCCTCTCCTTCTTTCTCGCCGCCGCCTTCGCCCTCCTCTCCTCCCAGTCCGCCTTCTTCGCTGCTTTAAGCCCCGCCTTCTCCTCTTCCTTCTTGTCGTAGAAGGCCTCCATCGCGGCGACATCCTCCGGGAACTGGCGCGCTCACTCGAGGCGCTGCTCGAGCTCGCGCTGGCGCTGCCTCGTCTCGTGCATGACGGTCGCCGGCGGCGGCGCGAGGGCTTCTGCCTGATGCCACGTCCAGACGGAGCGGCCGAGGCGCTAGGCGACCGCGTCATACGCGCGCTGCCTCGTGCGCCATCTCGAACGTCCCAAGCCCGATGCGCTCTTCGCCGCTGCGGATCTTGGCGTAGAAAGTGTCGTTCGGCCGCGCGCGGATGCCGCGGTAGCCGGAGCTCGAGCGGCGGAGGGGCGGCATCTCGTCAGCGTGGAGGTGGAGCGGCGGTGCGAGCGACGTGGTGCGCGGCAGTAGCGACACGGAGTGAGGTGGATGGTGGCGAAGTGACACGCGGGTGAAACTTCTTGGCGGTTGGACGCGCGCGCGACAGGTTTGGCGCGTAGGATGACGCAAATTTTGTAGTGCGCGTGATTTTTACGCATGTCCGCTGGAGGTTCACGCGCCCCCCCGCGTTGCATTTCGGCGATTAATTTAGCTGGGAGATGCGCTAAGATTTAAGTAGGTACATTCTAATTCTATATTTTTCCTATTTTTATGATTTTCTATCTTACGAATCAAACAAGCCTAAAACGGATGGAAACCTGGATCACCATTTTGGATTGCGCCGTACGCTCGGCCGAGAAATGCCGAGGTGGTTTCCGCACGTGGATCTCTTCTCAGTCCTAAACTTTGCCCCTCACCCTCGTCCACGAGGGCCTCCGCCAGATCACCGCCGCGCGCTCACTCCGCCGGCCTCCACCAGACCACTGCCGCGCCGCTGGCCTCCACCAGACCACGGACGTGCTGCTCCCCTCTGCCGGCCTTCACTAGATCACCACCGCTCCTTGAGCTCGCCTTTGAGCCGGCGGCGAGCTTCTGCAGGCTGGTCCTCTCCTTCCTCGGTTCCTCCCCGCTCCCCGACTCGACCCTCAGCCCCCTGGCCCTCTCAAACAGAAGGCTAGTCAGTTAACCAGCATCGAGGCACGGAGGCAGGCCGGCGTCATAGATCTCCACTTCGCACTCCAGGCGGCGGCAGCACCCATCCAAGGCACACTCCTGGTGCCATTGCCTTACTAAAGGTGATGTACAGCTAACTAATGATTTGATTTGCTGCTCCATATTCATTTTACACTCACTAAAAGTCTAATTCTACCCCTTTGGAACTTGGAGGTGGAAAAGGGCTTCAGCATTGTCAGTTGGAGAGGCTTGGGGCTGCTTGGGCATCCTCAGGAGAGCAAACAAGAAGGTAATCTGCCGTTCCTAGTTTCTATTCATATACCTTTTTGTGAATTAAAAAATAGTAAAACCTATCCCCGTATTGGCATTTTTCCAAAATGGCGAATTTACCTGTACGTATCAGTGCACTTTAGTGGTACACGGATACGAGTGAGATCAAGCTCAGTCAGTACTCGGTTAATCAGCTTAGGTATCGATGGCCTTGTTCAGTCATCTACCTGAACATATTTCTTTCGTAAAAGGACCTAAAATTCAAGATTATCTACGCATGTTTTCTTTCCTTCTCTTGGAATGTAGAGGCCGTGGCAGTCTGAACTCTATGTCCTGCAAATTGCAGTTTGCATCCAAAGCATAGTTGAGGCCAGTGTACGATTCCAACTATTTTCTCACATTGCAATAGCGTAGACATCACGTTCTTGGGACTGGTTGTTTGGTTAGTTCTTTCTTTCAGTTGCACGTCCAAGCCTGGTTCCGTAATGCCGGAGGAAAAGAATTAGCACTATGGTACAGTGATATGAGTAAGATGAACTTCAGTCATTACTCAGTTCAGGTCTCGACATTAACGTGTTTCTGGCATAAAGGGCACCAGAATCCAAGATCTGTTAGCATTGTTTTCTTTCGTTTTCTTGGAATGTAAATGATGTGACAGTCTAGACTATGTTTCTGCATGTTACAGTTTGCATCAGAATATAGTCCAGGCTACTGTAGGATTCTAACCCTTTTCTCACATTCATGGTTTGATTCAGCTAACTAAGTAATTTTGTTTTCTCCATCGAGCAGGTCTCTTGAGTTAATGTGCAGCATATAGTGCTTTGTCTGTGTTGAATTTCTTCTAAGATCAGTTAACTGCTATGGATGTGTGAAGTACAGCTGAAGAATCCCCCACATTGTTTCATAACGGTGAATGATCAGTATTTTATCTGTTTCAGATCCTGTTATCCCAAGAGATGGAAGGAAGAAAGACAGGTTTATGGTAAACTCTGGTGATTGCTCGTGGGAGGTCAGCAAGTGGTGGCCTGATTAAGATTGCTACCAACACTTGGTGGTTCATCTCTAGTTGGTAATGGCGAGAATGAAGTTCCCAAGGCGTTATGTCATAGTCCTGCTGACATTCATCTGCACTAATGTCTGTTACATTGAACGTGTGGGTTTCTCTATTGCTTATACCGTAGCAGCTGATGCAATTGATGTGAATCAAGCAAACAAGGGCATGATACTATCCATGTTTTATTATGGGTATGTTTTGTCACAAATTCCTGGTGGATGGGCAGCTCAGAGATTGGGAGGTAGACGTGTTCTGCTGCTGTCGTTCATGTTGTGGTCTTTGATATGTGGTCTAATTCCACTGGACCCCAACAGAGTAGTCATGCTGGTCCTTTCTCGCCTTTTTGTTGGTGTAGCACAAGGTTTCATATTTCCTGCTATTCACACTGTTCTGGCTCAATGGGTGCCACCGCAGGAGCGCTCTCGCTCAGTTTCTTTAACAACCTCAGGGATGTACCTCGGTGCAGCTGGTGGCATGCTGTTTTTTCCAAGTCTGGTGAAGCACATGGGACCCCAATCTGTTTTCTTTGTTGAAGCGGTACTTGGAGTTGCATGGTCTGTAATTTGGTTCAAGTTTTCCAGAGAGACACCTCGCACTGACCTTCCAAAAGTGTCAATGCCAAAGGTAGCGTCTCGAGAGAAGACTAAGGCGCAATCTGGAGGGGTTGTCGCACCTCGTACTGTAAAGATACCATGGCGAAGGATTATCTTCAGTCTACCTGTTTGGGCAATTGTCGTGAACAACTTCACTTTCCACTATGCCTTGTATGTTATCATGAACTGGCTGCCTACTTATTTCGAACTAGCCCTTAAGCTTAGCCTCCAGGACATGGGATCCTCAAAGATGCTTCCCTATTTCAACATGTTTATTTTCTCTAATATTGGTGGAGTGGTTGCTGATCACTTGATTACAAAAAGGATTTTATCAGTTACCAAGACAAGGAAGCTCCTGAACACCATTGGGTTTGTTGTTGCGGCTGTTGCACTTATGGCCCTTCCTTCATTTGGGACGCCCTCAGGGACTGTGATGTGTTCATCGGTATCTCTTGGTTTTCTGGCTCTGGGAAGAGCAGGGTTTGCGGTGAATCATATGGATGTTGCTCCAAAATTTGCCGGCATAGTGATGGGGGTTTCAAATACAGCCGGGACATTAGCTGGGATAGTTGGTGTTGGCCTCACGGGAAATATTCTGGAGGCTTCAAAGGCATCTAACATGGATCTAACAAGCTCCGAGACATGGAAAACAGTCTTCTTTGTTCCGGGATACCTCTGTATTTTTAGTTCAGTCATTTTCTTGATTTTCTCAACTGGTGAGAAGATTTTCGAATAGAGGGTGGTTATATTTGCCTCTTCTTTTCTTCTCATTTACAGTTAGGCAGGATAGCAAAATGGGAATCACACATGTATTTGCTCATTATCTGTCAATTTTCAGAGTTAAGACTGAACCCCACATATGTTAAGAAGTACTGCTATACTAGGAAGAATAGCATCTGTTGTGCTATTGGGAGTGATCCACGATTCTGTTATTCCAGCTGGCTGGCTGGTCTATTTACAACTATTGCATTGTGTGATTTCTTGTCTGTATGTCCTGGGCATAGTAAAATAATAAAGTCGATTGTGCATGATAGCACGAAGTCAGGATAACATGGCATTTCTTCTATCCTGCAAACATTTTGTTTGCTGGCAGGATTAGAAAAGAAAATTTGATTGGTCTATCTTTTTGAGAAATGAAGCTGGTATTTAAATGTATCAGGGCTTTATTACTCGATAGTCTGGGCCAACTCGCACATTACAACTGAAGCAATAGCTGCTGGTAGTGTGGTACTCCTACATCATACTTCTATTACTACGTTGGTTCAGGCAATATACAAATAGCTCCCAATCTCAACTTCCCCAGGTCACGTTCTGCCTGGTTTGCAGACCGTTTACATGCAACCAATGCAACATAAGGCTAAATCTATGGTATGTCAATGCCGGTTGAAACTTGTAGCTGGTATTCCTGAAATATATGCACAAACTAATTGAATGTGAGCTTCTGGTTTCTTTAAAGAATGTTAGCATCTGGTTACAAAGTTTGTGATTTATGCAAATTGGTTATGATTTGGTTTAATGTTTTGGTGTGTGATAATGAATGTCATGAGCTTCAACATCATTGCTAATGCAATCCTGCGGAGGTGGTGGAGCAGACCGTTGCGTGCAGTATTCAGACAAAATATTTTTTTAAAGCTAAGAGCATCTCCAGCCGCGTCCCCAAAGCGTCCCTCAAAGTAATTTGGGGTGCGCCGGACCAAAAAACCGTTCCAGCCGCGTCCCCTAAACCTGAATTTTGTCCGGCGCGTCCCGATACGGTGTCCGGCGCCCGAGCCCGTCCCCGTCCCACAGGGGACGCTCCGGGCACGCCGGACACAACGAAAAGCGAGGCGAACCGATGCGGGCCCGGCGCGTCAGCGGCTCAGTGAAAAGTCGTCTCCCACTCCCACCAAATCCCGCCCCTCCCGCCATATCGCGCCTATCCCGCCGCGCATTTCTGGCCTCCCAACACATATCCCGCCGCCGATTCATTTTCTCCTATCCCGCCGATTTGTTTCTCCCTCCCGCCGCCGCTACCCTCTCCCCATTCCATGACGCCGCCGGTAGCCCCCAAGAAGATGGCCAAGAAAGCGGCCAAGAAGCCGCCGGGCAATGCGACGAAAGGGGTGAAAGCGCCGTTCGCGAAGCCGCGGAAGGCGCCGGCTCCGAAGAAGAAGCCGGAGGATGGACCGATGATCGCGTGGCATCAAGACCGTCCGCGCCGGAAGATGTCGACGGCGGAGCGGAAAGGACGGAGGGCGGCGGAGCAGGAGAAGAAGGCTCTGGCGGCGCGCCAGCACCAGCACTTAATGGCCGGGTGTCTCGCCGCCACCAACGCGAGCCCATATAGTACGAACGTGCCGGTGTACGTTCCGGGAGTGTTCTCTCCGTTGTCATCCGCCTTCTACAATGACGGCCCCTCCGGCACTCCCGGGTGCGTGACGCCTAACTTGTCGCCGCACTACCAGGATGCGCTGCCGCATGGCGGCTTCAACCCCAACAACCTCTACTCCCCGGCGTACGAGCAGCGCGAGCCAGGACCCGGTGCGGACGGCGACCCTTTCACTGGCCGCAGGGGGCCGCTCGAATTCGACGGCGGCGCCAGTGCTGAGGGTGCTGAGGAAGAGGGTGGGGGTGAGGACGATGAGGACGATGAAGAGGAGGGGGTGGAGGATGAGGACGGCGACGAGGACGAAGAGGGCGAGGAAGAAGACGAGGAGGGTGCCGGTGACGATGATCTCGTGGAGGTAGACACGGACGGCATGAAGAAGAAAAAGAAGAAGAAGGCGTTGGGCACACGAGGCCCCAAGTGGACGGTTTTGGAGGATCTTTGTCTGTGCGAGTCGTGGGCGACGGTGAGCCATGACTCCATCATCGGCGCCAACCAAAAATGGGGGAAGTATTGGGCGAGGATCAAGGCCGAGTTCGATGAGTGCAAGCTCATCTAGAGCGACTACAACAAAGTGACAATGAAGAGGAGCCAAAAGGCAATGTCGACGCGATGGGCCATCATCCAGGCGTCGGTGAACTCCTTCCATGGATACCATCAGGACTTACTGACCAGAGCCGAGAGTGGCGCCGACCTCTCCCAAATGGTACGACTCTTTCTTCCATAATCTGTAGCGCCCCCATGGTGTTCGATGAAATGATTTCGCTTCCTTTGGCTAGTTTGGTAGGGCCATGGAGGTTTACCGCAGGAACTCGGATGGGATAAGTCGTTCGCGCTGATGCATTGCTATACCAAGCTCAAAGGGAATGAGAAATGGCAGATCGCGACGAGGTTATCGTGATCGACGGGCCTGCGTCGACTCAGGATACGTCGCCGTCGACCAACCCCTTCTTCTAATTTAGCATGCACTATGGTCTGTAGTATGATTGCGCGCCCAGTACTTTGATCGCCGCTACTCTGATCGCGACGATTCGGCGGGAACGATCTCTTTTGAATGCAACAATTTGAAATCCTGATTGGTGGCGGTGTTTGGGGGACGCGGCTGGGGAGCGACGTCCCCCAAACGCGACACGAACAAAACACGTCCCCCAAACGCTCAATCCGGCGCGGTTTGGGGGACGCTTTAGGGGACGCGGCTGAAGATGCTCTAACTGCACACTATGCTGGCGATGTTGTAACAAAAACGCCTCTGATTTTTCCATGTTGTTCACCTTGAGAAAAAACAAAATGTAGACGGCGGGACGAAGCCGGCCTATTCATCTGGCTAGAGGTTCTCCTGGTTCAGCATTGCACTAGAAACAACACAGGTGATTTAGCATCACTTGTTTGCACCCAATTGTAGTGAATATTTTAATCTGGAAGGATCCAGTTCTGGAGGATTGAGCTGTTGAGTATTCCTGCGTTTCTTGATGATTTTGTAGCAACTTTTGCACGAACAAATCCAGTTCTGCGCCTTAAGAGAAAAAACATTCATTATGTGATGCAGGTGCTTCCAGGCCCTCACTGTCACGCCCCAAAATTTTCAGTCTAGATTCAAGCCAAATAAAATTAAAGAATCCAATGAATTTAGACGTAGTAATATAATTGGCGATAAATTTTGAAATTACGGAAATTTTGGTGAGGTCCGAAACAACTGTGGTACCAGTTCTAAACCTTACAGGCCAACAACAGATTCTTTTTGGAAACGGATCGAACAATGAAATCAATTGCTCGTCAACACGTCACGTAGTCAGCCTGGCTCACAGCCGCTCGATCATCGCATCCCACGGCCCAGATCACCCCGCCGCCACGCTCCCGAGGAGCAGACAGCGTCGGAGACAACCTCCGATTCGACGATGTGACGCCCTCGCGCGCGGTATGTTCTGCCGCCATAAACGAAAATGCGTTGTAGCTTATAAAATGGGGCGCAGGTGAAATCGTGGCCGTCCGGGGCAGTTCCAAGATTCGCGTGCTGGCCCCACGTCCGGAAGAGTTGACCGGCGTTTGCAAGAATACAGAGAGAGCCGGACGTATACGCGTGCTGTACTGGTCCGTATATACGGTGGTGGCCCGCAGCTTGGGGTCGATTAGGACAAACGGCGACCAGGATCTACCAGTTCGAATTCAAAATCGTCCGGCATCTCGCGACCTCCGGGCATCTCGGCGCTCACAGAACACCCCAACCCAGGACCAGTCTCGATCTCCAGATTCAGACTGAGCCGGCGATGCAGCGCCATGGAGGCGCGCAAGGGTTCACCGAGCTGCTTCTCAGGTTCGTTCCATGGTTCCACATCGTCACTTTTTTGCCGAGTTTGTTTGATTCTGCGCCGCAGCTGATCTGACCGCCGATTCCTCCTCCAGCATGGGTTATCCAGGTGTAGATTCGGGATGGATCGAAAGAGAAGAGGTAATCCCGGCGGAATTCCGCTTGTACACGGAAATCTGGAGCGGTGAGTCAAACAGCTCTGGGAGCGGCAGTGGCGGCGGCGGCTCCGGCGAGCTATATGACGGGCTGGACGGAGGTTCCAGGGCATCGACGGAAGACGGCGCTCCCAGCCGCACAGTTTCGCCGAGATCCCCGGAGCCATGGGGCAACAGGTGAGCCCTTGTTAGACAGTTTGTAACTTTACTGAACCACACCTCCAATTAGGTCCTGATTTCGTCAGTTTCGTCAGTAGCGGCGGTTAAGGGGGGAGGATTTAGCCTGCCTATACCTACGGCGTTCGTTAGGTATAAACAAAATTAGATAATATACCGGATAGATGGATATCTCTGCACCCGCACGATATGATTCTCTGGTATCTCTGTATGAAGGTGCTCAATGCATCGTTTGTTCCCGAGGGCATAGAGCGAGATGGAGGGTGCAACAAGGGCTGTTAATCCATGATTTGGTATGGTTGGTACACGGCGAGTAGGAATCGAGGGATCGGGGTCAGCTTGGGGTGTTGGATAAGATGTCTTACTGATTGGGTTTTCCACCTTGGAGAGAACCGTGTAGTTCTGGTTATAAGGTTGCTTTGTATCACATATAAATTTAAACGGTGGAGACTATATATCAGGGCCACTGTCTCAGCATATGTTTGATAAGGATTAATACAGTTGATCGGGGGCACTGATAATTTCATTTTTTTTTTCAGGGGTTGTGATTTTGTTCCAGAAGAGTTGGAGGGAGATTTTCCATCTGGTCTATACACCGAAACAAACGCGTCAACACACACGGTGATTAGGTATGTAGATTATTTACAGGCTCAAAAATCATAATCCTGAGCATACATAATGCAGTATTCTGATGTTTTCGGAGGTCACGATGTCTGATTTTGTTAGAGATGCACTTGTTTATGCAGCTCATCTGATGGGGAGGATCTGAATACACATGAGGATTATTGTTCAGAGAGGCCACAGGACACTCAGACATTTTCGTAAGATAGGTTATAACTGTAGTTTGGCATTCATTTCAACCTGAGCATCTGATGAAAACAACACGGAATGAGGCCAGGCAGTTACAAGTTTGGTTTAGGTACCCTACAGGTTGCATGGAGTACTGTTTGATCGTCCAAATGGTACTGGCAACAACCCGCATGTAGTCCTTCATGGTCAGGTGTAGAAATGCAAATTAGTAGGACAGGGGTGACTCTATTAAACAGTGAGATACACTTGGTAGGGGGAATGTATCAGTACCGTGCATACGCGCTTGAGAATCATATTGTTTCAGAAAGTACAGATACTATATACACTGCTAGTCATCGCCCTAATGGATCTCTCCATTAATTGTCACGGCATAGAGAGAGTTTCCATAGAAATGAGCAGTGCACTGTAGTTAAGATCATGGTTTGGGGGTCCTATACCCCCAGAGTACTAGATCACCATCTTACAGTTGTCTGGGGATACAGTTTTCCGATCTTTAAAGTGCAAATTTCCCTTTTCATACAGACGCAGGGCTGAGTTAACATGCTGTGTTAATATTTCTCAACATAATTCAAATAGAGTTTATCAGCATGAAGTCTTCTGTTCACACCAGTTCCCTAGTGCTTTACATATGTTTGTTTCGTAATTATGTTATGTTATGTTGACAGATCAATGCCGTGCCATGGAGATTGCAATTGGGGCGGTTCTTCCTCTGACAAAGCACAGGTGGTGCAAGTGGCATGTTTTGCGCAAGGCAAAGGAAAACCTTGGGCCAATGTATGCTAAGAATGCAGGCTTTCGGGACGAGCTACACAAGATCTGCCACCATATGCTTACTATAGATGAATTTGAGTCTGCGTGGGGAGAGTTGATTGGAAAGTATGCTCTTCAGGACCACCCATTTTTTGACCCAGATATACGATGTCCGCCAGAAATGGGCGAAACCATACTTCTCCGGAGTATTCTGCGCTAGGATGACCAGCACACAGGGTTCGGAGAGTGCAAATCATATGCTGAAGTTGTATGTGCCGCCTGGATGCAGCATGAATATGTTTGTTAGAGGTTATAATAAGTTGCAGTTCCAGAGAGATGAGGAGGAAAACTTCGAGGAGAAGCGCAGCAGACTGGTACGCTTGATGCACCGCACATTATCTTTATATAGTATTCGGATGCCAGTAATCATACTCCTTTTTTCATGGTGTTGACCTTTTTTCCCACATGTCTTGCAGTGCTGAGTTTTATTAAACAGCGGCGGACCGATCGAGAAGCATGCAAGTAAGATATACACGCCGTCCCTGTTTGAACTGTTCGAAGTCAAGATCTTCCAGTCGGCTTCGTACACTGCGCAACAGATCATTAGGGGATCAAGGTATATTGTCATTCACTTCGACACGGAGAAGAGGGAGAGGTGGTCACGCGGGGCATTTGAGGTCAGAATAGATACGACAAGAGACTATTTTCGTTGCGATTGCGGGATGTATGAGCATATGGGTATGATATGCTGCCACGTTATAAGGGTAAGTCGTCTAGGGTATTTAGGCAAAGTGAAAATACCAGAAATACAGTGATGGGTGGAACAGCCTTGAATGGAGTCTTTTTATGCTAACATTTTTGATCTTCTGTTATGTGGTTCCAGGTCTTATCCTTCTTGGGAAGAACTGAAATACCAGGCTGTCACATTATGCAGAGATAGACCAGGAACGCATGCAGAGACTTGCCCGAGCATCTTAGAATGTACCAGAAGGATAGTCCGGTGTTGCAATCAACAAGTTTCCGCCACACAGCTCTGTACAGAACCGCACTCGAGATGGTACAGTTAGGCGACTCGAATCCAGAGTCATTCGAGGTTGCTATGAGCAGCATGTTAGATGCAATGCCCAAGATCTCAGAGGCAAGTAGGATAAGTGATGGTTTGGGGCTGGAACAGAGGTTTCATACATCAGGTATGGGCGAAACCATAGATGATACTTCTGATCACGGTGTTGATCCAGAACGGATTAGCTTCAGTCCAGAGATGATTGCTCCTTACAAGAAGGCGGATTTAGGACGACCCACTTCAGCAAGAGCGAAGCCTGGATACGAGGTGAGTGTGCCAAGGACTCGCTTCTGCTCTGTGTGCCGCAGCAGGCATCACAATGCTGGGTCTTGCCCCTCGGTGGAGAGGAGCTCTAAGAAGCCTAGGCGAGAGGCACGGTGCTCCAACTGTGGAGTAGTTGGTCATAAGAAGAATGTGTGTATATCAAAGGGGTATACGGTGACGAACCGGTGAGTTTAATCACTGGTTTCTATTTCAGTCTAACACATCTCGTGTTAACTGATTTTTTTTTACGCGATCCAATCATAATGTCGGTATTATTCATTGGCTCGCTGGACCTATTTTTTTGTAATAGGCAGTACAGATGGCGGGTGTTCTGTCAACCATGAGATGGGTCTGGTTCATTTTTTCTGTGCATGTAACACTGCACAGAGGTGGCATTGTACCTTTGGGCTGTTACCCTTATTTTTTTGAATTACGCAATGCATGCTGATTTGATACCCAGGGAATGACTAGGTTCTAGTAGGTTGGTTTCGGTCAGTATAACCTGAATAATTAGTGACCAGGAAATGTTTTGCTTGGTACAGCCTATATGAAGCGAGTCTACTTTGTTAAGATCTGTTTTCTTTTGTCGCACACCATGATTTTATTTGTTAGCATATAGTCACTCAATGATGTTATGGTCCCACGCGGAATAAAATTCAGAGTTTATTGAATTGACAATAAGTTATGCCATATTATTTTTTTGTTCGTTTTGCATTGTTATCAATTAGTCGTTTCGATGTGACCGGATCCTATTATATCGAGGAGTAAAATCAGCTATGCTACAGCAGCCGGACTTTCCTTCTTCAATTTTGTAGGATGAAGGCCAAAATAAGTTTAGTTGGTCTAAAGAACACAAATCAATGTATGGCGTTTAGTGGAACAGTAGCCAGGCTCATTTTTATGTGCATTAAAGTTTAGTCAAAAATTAATGTATACAGTAATTCTTCTCAGCACACAACGTGGTACAGATCTATATTTTTTTGCCATGCATATTGTACTGATGAATAGATGGCGAAGGAATCAAACGATTGACCCCGATGTACCTTGTATGAACTTTGATAAGGACTATATGGCACTATGAGTATTACGTATGTGTGGTGTACGCTCTTTGTGGTGTAACGCATCTTGGTACACCGGCGGTCATCCAAATTAACACGCATGGTACTACATGTTTCTGAATCATGTACGGAACGACACTCGTGGCAAGGACCCCATGGGATCCATGCATATTCGGGGGGGGGGGGGGCATGGGTCCATGCAACGGGGTGGTTGTTGAGGTTTTACGTAGGTATGGTGTACGCCTTTTGTGGTGCAAAATCATGTTGATGCATGTGCGACGCAGATGGATGCTTTGTATAAATCAGCCCGTGCTCGAGCTATACGTATGTACGATGTACGATCCTTGTGGTGCGACGCAAGTTGGTACCCCGGCGGTCATCCGAAATCGACACGCAAGGTACTACATGTTACCTAAGCTTGTACTGAAAGACAATTGTGTTAAGGACTCATGGTTTCACATATCTTTGTGGGACATGGGTCCATGCAACGGATTAGTTGTTGAGGGGTATGGCTATGGCTATGGGTTGTGGTTAGGGATATGGGTTAGGGCTAGGATCAGGGTTGGGGTTAGGGTTAGGGTGGGGGGTTCAGGGTTAGGGTTAGGGGTTGGGGTTAGGGTTAGGGGTTGGGGTGAGGGTTGGGGTTAGGCATGTATGGTGTATTGTACTGAAAGGCAATTGTGTTAAGGACCTCATGGTTTCACATATCTTCGTGGGGCATGGGTCCACGCAACGGATTAGTTGTTGAGGTTTACGTATGTATGATGAACGCCCTTTATGGTGTACGCATTTTGTGTTGCAACGCATGCCGATGCATGTGCGATGCCGATGGATGCTATTATGAATCAACCCATGTTTGAGTATTACGTGTGTGTGGTGTACGCTCTTTGTGGTGTAACGCATCTTGGTACACCGACGCTCTTCAAAATCGACACGCATGGTACTACATGTTTCTGAATCATGTACGGAACGGCACTCGTGGTAAGGACCCCATTGGATCCATGTATATTCCGGGGGGCATGTGTCGATGCAACGGGTTAGTTGTTGAGGTTTCACGTATGTATGGTGTACGCCTTTTGTGGTGCAAAGTCATGCCGATGCATGTGCGACGCAGATAGATGCTTTGTATGAATCAGCCCATGTTCGAGCTATACATATGTACGATGTACGATCCTTGTGGTGCGACGCAAGTTGGTACCCCGGCGGTCATCCGAAATCGACACGAAAGGTACTACATGTTACCGACTCTCGTACTGGAAGACAATTGTGTTAAGTACCTCATGTTTTTTCACGTGTCTTCGTGGGGCATGGGTCCATGCAACAGACTAGTTGTTGAGGTTTACGTAGCTTTTCTGAATCAGTCCATGTTCGAGCTATACGTATGTACGATGTAAGATCCTTGTTGTGCGTCGCAAGTTGGTACCCCGGCGGTCATCCGAAATAGACACGAAAGGTACTACATGTTACCGACTCTCGTACTGGAAGACAATTGTGTTAAGTACCTCATGTTTTTCACATGTCTTCGTGGGGCATGGGTCCACGCACCGGATTATTTGTTGAGGTTTACGTATGTATGGTGTGCGCCTTTTGTGTTGCAATGCATGCCGATGCACGTGCGATGCCGATGGATGCTATCATGAATCAACCCATGTTTGAGTATTACGTATGTGTGGTGTACGCTCTTTGTGGTGTAACGCATCTTGGTACACCAGCGGTCTTCCAAATCGACACGCATGGTACTACATGTTTCTAAATCATGTACGGAACGGCACTCGTGGTAAGGACCCCATTGGACCCATTTTTGAGCGATACGTATGTATGGTGTACACTCTTTTTGTGGTGCAACACATCTTGGTACACCGGCGGTCATATATACCGACACGTAAATTACTATATGTTTGAGCTATTCGTGTGTACGGTGTACGCCTTCTGTGTTTGTGACGCAAGTTGGTTCCACCGCCGTGATCCGAATCGACACATAATGTACTACCTGTTACCGAACCTCGTACCGAATGTCGAATGCGGCAAGGACCTTATGGATTCATCATAACTTCGTGGGTCATCGGTCCATTCAGCTGGTTAGTTGTTGAGATTTTTACGTATGTATGGTGTACGCCCTATATGGTGCAACACATAATGATGCATGTGGGACGCCATGCCCATGCTTGTATGAATCATCCCATGTTTGAGCGATACGTATGGGATAGGGTTAGGGTCTGGGTTAGAGTTAGGGTTAGGGCTGGGGGTTCATGGTCAGGGTAAGGGGTTGGAGGTTAATGTTGATGCATGTGCGATTCGTATGTATGGTGTACGCCTTTTGTGGTGCAAAATCATGTCGATGCATGTGCGACGCAGATGTATGCTTCGTAGGTATCAGCCCATGTTCGAGCTATACCTATGTACGATGTACGATACTTGTGGTGCGACGCAAGTTGGTACCCCGGCGGTCATCCGAAATCGACACGCAAGGTACTACATGTTACCGAATCTTGTACTGAAAGACAATTGTGTTAAGGACTTATGGTTTCACATATCTTCGTGGGGCATGGGTCCATGCAACGGATTAGTTGTTGAGGGCTATGGCTATGGCTATGGGTTGGGGTTAGGGATATGGGGTAGGGTTAGGATCAGGGTTGGGGTTAGGGTTAGGGTGGGGGGGTTCAGGGTTAGGGTTAGGGGTTGGGGTTAGGGTTAGGGGTTGGGGTGAGGGTTGGGGTTAGGAATGTATGGTGTATTGTACTGAAAGGCAATTGTGTTAAGGACCTCATGGTTTCACATATCTTCGTGGGGCATGGGTCCACGCAACGGATTAGTTGTTGAGGTTTACGTATGTATGATGAACGCCCTTTATGGTGTACGCATTTTGTGTTGCAACGCATGCCGATGCATGTGCGATGCCGATGGATGCTATTATGAATCAATCCATGTTTGAGTATTACGTTGTGTGGTGTACGCTCTTTTGTGGTGTAACGCATCTTGGTACCACATGCATCGACACGCATGGTACCACATGTTTCTGAATCATGTACGGAACGACACTCGTGACAAGGACCCCATGTGATCCATGTATACTCGGGGTGGGGGGGGGGGGGGCATGGGTCCATGCAACGGGTTAGATGTTGAGGTTTTGCGTATGTATGGTGTACGCCTTTTGTGGTGCAAAATCATGCCGATGCATGTGCGACGCAGATGGATGCTTTGTATGAATCAGCCCATGTTCGAGCTATACGTATGTACGATGTACGATCCTTGTGTCACATATGTCTCGGATGATCCTCCTGCTGGACGCACTTTCAGTTGAGGGGAACATCGGTCACATTCCTGACAAGTACAAGCGTTGCCTAGGCGTCATGTAGTTTCGCCTAGGAATCGTCGAGGACGTGGAGAAGCCATGTAATGCCCAGTCTGCCTCAACAGCTGCATCGTGGGTTAATATTTATCTAGATGTCAGTACCATGGTCAGATGACTACTGTTATATTAATTTCTGAACCAATGTTTTTTGTGGGGCGCGTATTGCATGAATTATCCAGATATTTGTCTGCTGAATATTTGCATCTATCAACATGGGTAATGCCACACATTATTCCACTGTGTTCGCTGCCAACTAATTCTGTACCATGGGTGCGCTATTGTTTATTTGTGTGTTATAGATATACTCCTGACCTTACAGAGTTGGGAGTTCACTCCATTTTTTAAATTTTTTTGACAGAGTTATCATGGTGTACAGCGTGCATATAGAGTACGGGTTCAACTCTCGGAACAGTCCCTCACTACTATATATATTTTCTGGTCAGACGTCGTGCGGGTTTTGCACACACCATTAGCTCTTTTTTTTTTCTTGTAATCTCATTTGCTGCAACGTATATTATCGGATTATTAAATCTTCACCAATATATAGTATATGGCGCTTAACACGGATGACGGTCTTGGATGCTTACGCATCGTGTACGTAACTAGATTTTTATTTACATGGAGTACCATAGACTAGTCCATATTGTCCTTGCACACAAAACTATAAGGTCCCGACATGGCCATATGCTGAACTTGCCTGACTTCAGGTTGGTTCCGCACAATTATTGCTTTATTTTGTTTCTAATAGGAGAAAACCGTCTTCTGAGCTGCCCAACAGTTAGGATACGAGCTCACAACCATTTTTAAGAAGTACCACAAAAATAATTTCTCTCACTGCATTCCCCATGTTAGCAGCACTTCCACGCAAGATGAACCCTCTGATGGTAACACACATATATTCAATATGTAGTGCATGCACATCTGTACTAGTAACAAATCGACTAGATATCTAATGGTAACTTTAAAACACTGAACTGCATTCCAGGCACACGTGCGAATGCTTACAAGGCAACAGTCTACATTAATGATAAGATTACAACAAGTGACAAATGACTATTTTAGAAGAACAAACACTAGAACAGCAAAAAGAGTAGCAGCTACGCTGGCGGCAGATATGGACACATTGGAATAGAAGTTCAAGGAGCGTGACGCTCTGTCGCTGTTGCGGCGGATAACTTCCTTAAGCCTGAGTTCCTTAATCTTCATTTGCCGCTCCATATGCTCGAACGCATTCTGCAGGTTATTTTTCTCGGTCCATAGATTTACGTATGCTTGATCAATGGGCGCTTCCACATCAATGGGCATAGATTCATCCCTGCAATTCAAGCCAACTAAACCCCACAAGCTGATTAAAGTCCTAGTCAATACGGGGACTCCAAGGTTGGTCGATCCACACGACAAATGAGCAACGCTCCCGCCCCTACAAAATGACAAGCACAATAGATCAGGTTCTCCGTCAAAAAAAATACCATAAATTATCGTAAGACAATTTATAGCTGAATTTGGCCATTCATTTCATTGTGAGCATCAGACAAAAATCAACACAAAAGCTGCCTAGGCATTTTCAAGCCTAACTTCTAGCAACGCAACAGGTTTCATGCAGTACCGTTTGATCGTCCGAACGGTACGGGTGACAAACCACCATCAGTCCTTCACGGTCAGGTGTAGAAAATGCAAATTAGATAGACAGTTGTTACTCTATAATTCAGAGGGCTACACTTAATAGAGCGGGAGTATCAGTACCATGCATATGTCTTTGAGAGCCTTATTGCTTCAGACAGTTCAAAAAATACACACACACGGATAGCCATCGCCATAATTGATCTCCACTACTTTTTGTCACGACATATACATGTGTTTTCGAGGTAATGAACACCTCAGTTAATTTAAGATTATGCATTGGTGGTCCTATACCCTCAAAGTCCTACCACACCATTTTTTCAGTTGATTGGGAGCACAATTTCTGTGCATCGAAGCACAAATATTGCCTTTCATATAACCGCATGGTTGCATCACGAAAAAAATCTATTTTTTTTTATTTCAGGACACAATCAGCGAATGCTACCAGGCACGTGGTCAAAACAAACAAGTAAGATATTGTGCAGCTCTCTTGTCTGCATCAACAACTAAACAGCGAAATTGCTTCAAATCGTGACGAGGATTAATTTTCTCACCTGACGAGAGCATCCAAGGAATCTTCTCCCTGTGGCCGCCATGTCAAATGCCACCTTCCTGTGCGGGGCGTCCCCGTGACCGCATCTGAGATTCGTTTTCAAATCCGGCCCCGTGAAGCACAGATCCATGGTTTCCCGAGGCAGATCCAAGTGCGGATCGAAATCGTAGATACTCTGAAGTAGGAAAACGAACAATTAATCTACGCAATCGAGCGGAAACTCGGATTGTGTGCAGGTGAAACAGGGGATAAAGGAAAGTCAAGGAAGAACGATTCACCTCACTGCCCAGCTCCGAATCTCCTGAGAAACCATCGCTCCGAATAGACGAATCGGCTTGTACTCCGTCAGAGGTTGATCCGGGCCACGGGGACATGGATTGAGCTCGGATTCCTCCGGTAATGGAGGCGGCGCAAAAAATTATCCCGAATAGAGGTGGTGTGAGATAGAGAGGGTGGGGGGGTGGTGGTGAGATTGACGCATGTGGGGTCTATCCTGGGTCCCGCAACGCGGTTTCTATAACAGGGTTCGCGAATAAAACCAGAATACGTGAATACAGGTGCTATACGCGGAGGTGCCACTTGCATGGTCAACGAACGGTTCGAATCTCAAAGTCGCGCCTGCGGTTGAGATTTCACTTGCGCCCCATTTTATAAGCACCATCTGCGGGTCGCGCCATAAATAGCAGCGCCTCCACCACCTCCTGCTATGTACTACTTCAGCTAGCTACCTTCGAAAAAAGATCAATCGAACGGGCTCGCGATCGATCACCGGCGCCACATGGCTCGCGATCGCCGGCGCCATGGCTCGCTCGTCGCAGCTGCTCGGGCCATGTTGCTCGCGGTGCTGCTCGTCGCGGCCACGGCGATTCCCTCTGCTGGAGCGGCGCCGCAGGCGCCGACGGCGGCGAAGGGTTCCGGCGGGCCGGTGATCGGCATCGACCTGGGCACGACGTACTCGTGCGTGGGCGTGTACCGGAACGGGCACGTGGAGATCATCGCCAACGACCAGGGGAACCGGATCACGCCGTCCTGGGTTGCTTTCACCGACACCGGCGAGAGGCTCATCGGCGAGGCTGCAAAGAACCAGGCCGCCGCCAACCCGCTCCGCACCGTCTACGACGCCAAGCGCCTCATCGGCCGCCAGTTCGCCGACGCCGAGGTGCAGAGGGACATGAAGCTGCTACCGTACAAGGTCGTGGAGAAAAACGGAAAGCCGCACGCGGAGGTGGAGGTGAAAGACGGCGACGTCAGGCTGTTTAGCCCAGAGGAGGTCAGCGCCATGGTGCTGACGCGGATGAAGGAGACGGCGGAGGCGTACCTCGGCGAGAAGGTGCGGGACGCCGTGATCACCATCCCGGCCTACTTCAACGACGCCCAGCGCCAGGCCACCAAGGACGCCGGCGCCATCGCGGGGCTCAACGTCGTCCGCCTCATCAACGAGCCCACCGCCGCCGCTCTCGCCTACGGACTTGACAAGGTGGACGAGAAGAAGGAAAAGACCGTGCTCGTCTTCGACCTCGGCGGCGGCACCTTCGATGTCAGCGTGCTCGCGCTCGACGGCGGCGTCTTCGAGGTCCTCGCCACCAACGGCGACACACACCTCGGGGGCGAGGACTTCGACCAGCGCGTCATGGACCACTTCATCAAGCTCGTCAAGCGGAAGCACGGCGTCGACGTTTCCGGCGACGCCCGCGCGCTCGGCAAGCTCCGCCGCGAGTGCGAGCGCGCCAAGCGGGCGCTCAGCAACCAGCACCAGGTCCGAGTCGAGATCGAGTCGCTGGTCAACGGCGTCGACCTGTCGGAGCCGCTCACCAGGGCGAGGTTCGAGGAGCTCAACGCCGACCTCTTTCGCAAGACCATGGCACCCGTCAACAAGGCTATGCAGGACGCCGGGCTCTCCAAGGCCGACATCGACGAGGTCGTGCTCGTCGGCGGCAGCACCAGGATCCCCAAGATCCAGCAGCTCCTCAAAGACTACTTCCAGGGCAAGGAGCCCCACAAGGGTGTCAACCCCGACGAGGCGGTGGCCTACGGCGCCGCCGTGCAGGCGAGCATCGTGCGGGGCGACAACGACGGCTTGTTGGTGCTCGACGTGACGCCGCTGACGCTCGGCATTGAGACGGCCGGCGGAGTGATGGCGAGCGTGCTACCACGGAACTCGCCGGTGCCGACCAAGAGGGCGCAGATGTTCACCACCTACAAGGACAGGCAGACCACGGTGACGATCATGGTGTTCGAGGGCGAGCGGAGCATGACGAAAGACAACCGGCTCCTCGGCAAGTTCGACCTCACCGGGATCGCGCCGGCGCCTAGGGGCAGGGCACAGATCGAGGTGACCTTCGAGGTGGACGTCAACGGCATCCTCCACGTGCGGGCGGCGGACAAGGGCACCGGCAGGTCGGAGAAGATCGAGATTGTCAGCGCCGCCGACCGTCGCATCAGCCCGGAGGAGATCGACCGCATGGTGCGCGAGGCGGAGGAGTTCGCTGAGCAGGACAAGATGGTGATGGAGAAGGTGGACGCGCGGAACAAGCTAGAGGCGTACGCGTACAATGTCCGGACGACGGTCGATGGCGAGATGGGACGGAGGATGGACGGCGGCGATAAGGAGAGGGTGGAAGAGGCGGCAAGGGAGGTCAGCGAGTGGCTCGATAACGCCGGCTTGGACGCTGAGGCGGACGAGTACGCAGAGAAGCTCCAGGAGCTAGAGGATGTCTGCAACCCTGTGTTTGCCGCCGCCTACCAGAAGTCCAGCAGCAGTCAGGACGAGGATGACCACTGAGAGCTTTAGACTTCCATTTACTAGCTAGCTTTAGTTTTTACTAGCATTAAGATTATTAGATTACGAATTGTTCTGTACATAATGCACTATTATTTTGGTAGATTTAAATTCTGGAGTTTTCCAACATAGAGAATCTCATAAGGTTTCCAAAGGAATGAGGTCAGTGTCTCCTAAGAACAGGGTGAAACTAGAACTAAAAATATATTGGACATTGCTACATGGTGCTCAGGCACCGGTTAGTCTTAGGGAGCGCCCTACCAAATATAGAAAGAAAACTAATCCCACGTTGCGCACTTTCCTAAAGTAGAAAAGTATGACTCCGTCCGACTCTGAGAGTTTCCTCCGCGCCGCTTCGCTTTGTATTCATGCAACCGGAGAATGCCTGCTCCATCGCAACTCCCAAACACATTGGTGAAATGCAAAATCCAGACAGAACGAAACCTAAAATAAATGCATCTAGCAATTTTTTCTTTTGCCAAATAAGAATGGCAGAGATAAATGTAGAAAAAAGGAATAAATTACAATCTGGGGAGAAGCTACTAGATCGTGGATGTAGAAAAATGAAAAAAAAAATACATCCACCGTTCCCATCATCTGGTTGTAAAAAGAGATCAAAAAATACATCAAGATCTGGGGGAAAAGCTACTATTTTCAAGATATTCGATGTAGAAGAATGGAGAAAATACATCCACTGTCCCAGAGATCAAAAAATACATCAAGCTCTAAAAAATTGGAATCTCCAGAGAACCTGCTATTGTTACATACGTTGGTACTATTAGATGTAGAACTGGACCATTGAGGTGCGGGAGTTGATGGGAAGAGGAGGGTGGGGAGGCTCTTCCCATCGGTGTGACGGGCCCCTGTGGTGGCGCTGCCACTTTGCCTCGGCGTGAACGCCACGAGCAGCATGCCCGTCGAGCACCAGCGCCGCGCACCTCCTCCACGAAGCAGCCCCAGCCTCTGCCGACGCCCTTCCTCGCCGGAGAAGCCCCAGCCTCTGCCGACGCCCCTCTTCGCCTGAGCAGCCGCCGACGCCACGAGCCCTGCGCCTCTCCTCGCCGAAGCAGCCCTAGCGGCAGCCGAAGCCAAGTTCCCCGCGCCTCACCTCGCCGGAGCAGCCCAGCCGCCGCAGACGCAACGAGCACGGCGCCCGCCTCGCCGGAGCAGCCTCAGTGCTCTGCCTAGATCTATGTGTGGGGAAGGAGATGGTCTCCCGGTGAATGAAGAAAATTCTGGTTGGGGGTGGGGACGGATGTTGTATCACGAGTGAAATCAGACTACGTTAGGTGACCACCGATGGATGTTAATCGGACGGGAGTTACAGGGAGCACTCGCTAAGACTAGAGAGTGCCCCGGCACGTATTAGATTACAGGAAATATATTTAGATACATCCATATTTGTGACAGTTAATATGGATCGGAGTAAAATTATGATGTCTTAAAGAGTTTATCACCAAAATTCTTAAGATGAAAAGTGACGGCATTAAGACCTGATACTGTGATACAACCTCCGGCGAACTCGCCCTTCAGCACAACGACACTAACACGGTGCGAACGGTTTGAAACAATACTATGGAGTACTACAAGATGCCTCCCTGCACTAGTCATCTTATATAATAGTAAACGGAGAGAGTAGGTTTTTTTAGCGGATAGATATTTGGATTAGCTATGCGCATGATAGTGTGCCTACCTATATTTCCATGCATTTTGCCTGACATATTACATTTGGCAAATACTTTCAACCAATTAAAGAAACACCAACAATGGTTGAATTAAAAAAATCAAGGCAAAATGTCCCTAAAAATATATTTATGCAAGATATATCTGGACAAACCATTAACTGGCAGGAAATGGCCATAAAATTGAGTTTAGTACCACAAGAGCACCCGGTTGTCCCAAGTGATGGGGATGGAATAGTTATATTGCTCCAAAGGGCACGCAAGATAATTGTAACAACCCAACTTTTGTGCATTGGTTTAATCTTTGAAATGCAAAATCTTGGGCCAACAAAAACTTTTCTGCTTCTCAAAAATTGCATGCATATAGTTCCTCATACTCATGCATTGTAGAGATTGGGTGTAAGTTGCTTGTGAATATTGTGTTGTGTGTGGATCATTAAAACCCTAAACCTACCTATTAATTTTGGGAATTCCTTTTCTTATTAGGGAGCAGATTAGAATTTGCCCATAAAACCTTTGAGCATATGATCATGCTCACATGAAAATTCTTCCATATCTAATTCTTCTTTACTCCAATTTCCAATTCTGAAAATTCTCCCAAACACGAGGGCCATTGACTCATCACCTTATGCATCAAGAATTAACTTGGATCATCTCTATGTGGCTACTCCAAAAACTTTCGAAATTTGAAATGGATGAGAATGACCATACATGCCATGATCCTTACCTCTCCCTTGATCCTTCTTTCCACTATTCCTCCACACCATCTCACACCCTAGTGCATGTGATCATGCTCACTTGTGATCTTCCTAGATCCTATTTATTGCAAATTCCACCCCCCCATATCTTTTTATTCTTTTCTCAAATTTGATCTCTGAAAATTCTCCAAGGCAGCACATCACTTGGCTCATCATGTTTATGCTCAGAAATCAATTGGGATCACATCCTTGAGGCTTGTTCAAAGTTTCAAAAATTGGTGAGTGGGAGGAAATGGCCATGCCGGCCATGATCTCCACCCCTCCCACCCTTCTCTCTCTCTTTACCCAACCTCTCCAGCACCCTCACGCATGAACTGGGGAAGCTACAGCACCACCCTGCTCCCTCCCAGGACCCACACTCGACCCCTCTCTCTCTTTCTCTCCCCATGGTCACCACCTCGGGAACCAACGTGAGATCAAGGAGATCTCCCTCCCTACTCTATCCTTGGCTGCATCTGGACGTCCTGCTCGACCACCAGCTGCCTCTCTCCCTCCCAGACAACAGCACGCATGCCCTTCCACCCTTCCTCTTGCTGACCCGCGACGGCAACCCCCAATGGCCGACGAGCGCGTCTGCCCGACGCGGCCACGTTCTCTACTTCACCACCTCTCTCCGGTGCAGCTAACTCTGTCCTCTGGCTTGCACGACATCACAAAGCCTCGGAGACCCACCTCTGAGCCACGCCCTAGTCTCTCCTTCGCTGCACGCCGGCGCCCCGTCGTCGGGTCACGTCATGGAGCACCGCCTGTAGCCCGCCCCGTCGCGTCCTACCCCCTCTGTCCCGCTGTGCGACGCCCGCTAGCTTCCAAGCCGCGGCACCACCTCGCAACGTCGCAGCGACGCCGCCCAAACCAGCCAATCCCCGCGGCCGGCCGCCTCTCCCGTCGGTGCACGGACTCGGTGCACCATGCGCCGGCCGGCTCCCTATTTAAAGCGCCCAACCCCTCCCTTCTCTCATTTCGTCACCACAACCTCCACAAGCACGCCACCCTCTCACCCCTTGGAGCGGAGAGGAGCCCCGCTCCTCCCCGCCGTCCGAGCTCGCCGCGCTACCCGTGGCTTCGCCGTGAAGGTTGCCGACGCGGAATCCCCGCCGTTTCTCTCCCTATCCTTCTCATTTGATGCGCTGCATCACTTCCTCGCTCACGCCTTCTCGTTTGTCCCTAGGATCCTCCGACGCCGCCGGTACCGTAGCGCAGTCGAGAGGCCCCGTCGCCGTCGACCGTCGCCGGCCGCTGCTGTTTGCGCCGCCGCTACCTCCATTCGGAAGAGGAGTCTCCGCCGAGTCCAACGCACCGAGCCTCGTCGAAAACTGCGGCCCCAGGTGAGCGCGGCAGCCTCCAGAAAACCGCCAGGGTCCCGCCGGCGTTGCGCGTCGCGAGGAAGGAGAAGACCTCCTCGTGCATGCATGCCTGGCTGGGGCCCACAGGCCGACGTGGCCCGCCACGTCCCCGCGTTTGAGCGGGATGATTCTCCCGCGCAGCCGAAGCGCTGCCGGGCCGGATCTGGCCGAGCCCAGCATCTCCGGCCCGCCTACCTTTTCTCTTTTTCCTCTAATTAACCTGCCAGTAAATTCCTGTGTAGGTTTCGAAATTCCATAAATTCATACAGTAACCAAATTTATTGATTCAAAGTTCTAAATGCTCACAAATGAAATCTCTACCACAAATAATTACCTGCATGTCATTCTGTGCTGTGGATATGTGCTGCAAAATATAAACCTAAAAAGTGTCTGATTATGTAATTTAATTATTGTGTGATCTTTATGCAACCTTTCTGCATGAGGTCAATTTGGTTGTGAAGTGTATGTTAGTAGCTTCATTTTGACACTAGTGTAGCATGCAGGAGCTTTCTGGATTTTAATTGTTTTAGAAAATAAGATCTGTCCAGAGAGGCAGTAAAGGATTTTTAATTCGAAAAATAATAATGATTTTGAAATGAAACCAAGTGCTACTGGTAGATATACCTATAGGGTAATTTTGTGCCAAAGGAAATATTTTTAAGAGTTATGGTTTAATTCTAAGGATTTAATTACTGAAACAGTATATCTTTTCAGTATTTGATTTTTATAAAATCATTCACAAATCAGAAAAATACAAATCCAGTGGAATTAGCTCACATTTGTTCTTAGCTATCCAGGGGTATACTTTGTTTTGGTAGGAGATGCTCTGGTTAGTGCTGGTTTAAGAATTGGTGTGCTCTGGTTTCTGTATTGATTAAATTGTTTGGGACAGTAGAAATTTTATTTGCATATGATTCTTGTGCAGGTGTGTTCTACATGCCAATAGCTTTCTGTAGATATGCTGCATGCATTTTTGTGACTTCCAGAAACATTTAGGTCATTTAAATGGTGCATAAGTCAATTCTGGAATTGCAAAAATCATATCTTTTGATTTAAAAATCATAAATGGGTGAAACCACTTTCAGTAGCTTGCATTTGTCAACCTCTACCTACTGTGATTTTATCAGATTTTTGTGTGCATTATTCTGGAGATAGTTTGTTGATTTGTATGGTGTGGTTCTTTTATTTGCGCGACGATAGATTCGAACGCCGCCGGAGAAGAAGGAGGAGGTGACTTTGGGGGATTTGAAGAAGAAGACCAGGGACACTTTGCTGAGCAAGGCAAGCCACCTCTTGATGCATCTCTGATCCTATATATATCTTATTCTTGCATTATTACAAGTTTTACAAAGGTGCATGTCTTCTATTTATTTTTGTCGGTGGTTAGTGCCACCGGGAGTTTTATTATTCCACCCTTAGGGTGCAGCCCTCGTTGGTACCTACTCGAACAAATCCCAATTAGTGATATGGTGCTTATCACCTTGTCATCCTTGTCGCCATTTTTCGAAGAAGAAGTGGACTATAGGTCGGGAGCCCTGGAAAAATGTTTACGAAAATTGTTTTCAAGCAAAGAAGTATTTGGCAAACCTTGGAAAGGGGTAGCCCTGCCCAAGTGTGAGTTTATCAAATGAGAAATGTTTATGAAAAGGAGATTTGCTGAAGGCAAGTTGAGGAAAGGAAATATTTTCGAAAACTTTAGCGCCTAAGTACTCACCCGGACTGAAAAACAGTGCAACCACATTACCCCAAAGTGGGCACGGGGCGTAGTGTAGTAGTTTGTCTCGCCTTAGACTGAGTCCTGCAAGTGTAGTGGCAGTCCGACCATGGACGCTTCGACCGGGGTTCTTCCCATGAGAAGGGACGCAGCCCATTTGCCTGTTTAGGTACGCGGGGTACAACTTATGAGCTCCCATTGAAAGATGCCTAAGTGGTTGGATGGCATTCCGGAGGGTCGGGTGTCGGGGACTTTGCAACTCCCGGGAAAACGGCAGCCCGGACTGCGGTGTTGGGAGGTACAACTCATTAGGCATGTCTTAGGCTAAGGCGAGCAGGCGAAAAACTGCGATCGTGTATTTGTCGTGGCATAGGTTATTATGCAGGGATGATGCCCACACGATGAGTACCCGGATCTTGTGGGGAAAGTGTACAACCTCTGCAGAGTGAAAACTATTCGAATAGCCGTGTCCGCGGTCATGGACGGTCGGAAAGGCTGCTGCTTAGCACTAAAGAGTTTTTGGCTTTTAAAAAGTGTTTTCTCAAATAATGTTTTGGGAAAGTAACGCCAGTGCGACTCGGTGGAAAGTGTACCTGCGAGGTACGGTGGAAAAATGCGGAAAGGAGTTGGCCATATGAGATGGCTGAAGTTAAATTGGGTCACCCTTACCTATTAGTCTGAAATAAAAGTGTTTATAAAAGTTTTCCAACAAAGATATGAAGATGCCCTACTCTCGAGAGGAACCACCTCTCGCTCTTTGTCGCCTTAGTTAGTGCCTGTTCCTTGCTACTGCCATATCGCATTTCCTTTATTTCTCTCTAAGGTGGTTTGCGAGTACATTCAAAAGTACTCATTGGCATTGTTGTCCCGGTTATCTACTTGACCGGATCGTGAAGAAGAATACTTCGAAGAAGAGGAGTACGACGCCGAAGACGCGAACTAGGACGCTCTCCCGCTCGGCCGCCCGTAGGGTAAAGGCTCGACTTGGGTTCCACCGCTTTTGGATTCAAGTTGTTTCCGCTGTTGTTTGGTGAACTTCGGCCGTGATGGCCTATGATGTAAGACTTCGTATTATTTAAATTCGGTACTCGTAATGGATGATGTAATGCGGTATCGGTTCGGTTATGTATTCACGATGGAATGATCTTGGGATCGTGAAATTGTATGCATAACAGGAGTTCTGGACTGATAAGTCCGGGGCCCCACAGAGCTGGTATCAGAGCCATCCTGACTGTAGGAGGCCTTAGTTAGCATGGACGTTAGAAATAGAACAAAAACTATTTTCTTAAACAAAAAGGTTGACTAAGTGCTGAAAAATGCTTAAGTCCCTTACCTCCTTCTATTTCCAGAAAACTTTACTTGCATTAATTGTTTTATTATGCTTAAAATCTTGCACACTGTGGTCACTAACTTAATCTACTTTAAAAATTTGTGTAGATGCCGATCGAGTACACGCACGTCCGTCAGGTTGGAGTGAGGCCGCCCCTCTACTACTTCGAGCGGGCCTTAGCCGACCTGGCTATTCGCTGCGGACGTATGGTGCCCGAGATTAAGGGCGTCCGTACTGAGAGGTCCGCAGACTCGGAGATGGCCTGGCTGGTCACCTGCGTCGTCAGGGGGAGCGGGATTTCCCCCGCTACTGAGGAGTTCACCATCGACGTGATGGAGCGCACGTGGACCGACGGGATGATTCGAGTCTCTCAGGAGGCACTTGCTCGCCTTGCCTTTCTTCACCCGGAGGTTGTCGCCGGCACTGGCTACCAGTACTTGGGCCAGCGCGACCTCGCGGGTCAGCCCTTGGCCGGCGCCCCACACGCCGACACCGCCCACCAGCTGCACCACATGGAGTACCTGCTTCACCACACTCAGACTCAGCAGGACCGCGCCCGTGAGAGGTGCGATCTGCAGGAGGATGAGATCGCTACACTTCGCGCTCAGCTTGCCGCCTCACAGGCTGACCTTGCCAGTGAGCGCAAGCTGAGGTTTGCCGCACGCCGGAGGGTTACTCGCCTGAAGGCAAAGGTGGCTTCGCTGGAGGCCCTGACTACTCAGATGGAGGCCACTATTGAGGAGCTTGAGGACGACGGTGAGGATCTCCGCAAGGAGAACGAGGCTCTCCTTAGTGACGACGACGACTACGAGGACGAGGACTTCGATATGGAGCCTGATACTGAGGACGAGGCCTTCATCAACGACGAAGATGAGGAGCCCGAGCCACTGCTGTCCGAGGAGGACCCCGAGGAGCCAGCCTTTGTTGAGGAGGACGCCCCACCTGCACCCGAGGTTCCTGTCGTGGACCTCGACGACTTCTAGAGCACCACCTTGGACTCGCACCACCTTACCGTAGGGCGATGAGATAGGCCCCCTTTTGCGATGCGAGTAGACTTGTGATGATGGTTTTATGAAACCATTCTTTTGGGTTGTGTTGTATGAGACTTATGTGTGTTGATGTATGCTACTTTGTGCCATCGGCACCTATGCTATGCTATGCTATCATTTGCCTACTTTGCATTTGTTGTGCCCGTTTTCGAATTTCCGTTTTTTTTTACTTGCAATCCCTCCCCTTTTAAATGGCTGTCCATCTACCTGTTTCCCTTTTACAATCTGAATCCACCCTTCTTCAGGATGGTGGAAACCCGTAGAGGAGACCACAGCGGGACAAACCGAGACCCACCTCCACCTCCGCCTCCACCGCCACCCCCGGAACCAACTATGGCTCAACTCCTGCGCATTATGTTGGAAGACCGTGAGGCAGCCCGTGCGGAGCGTCAAGCGAATCTTGCTACCCTTCAGCACCTCGCCCAGATTGCTACCGGTAATGCCAACAACAACAATGGCGGGGATGGAAATGGAGACCCCCGCTCCAAACTGAAGGATTTCCAAAGCACCAACCCCCCAGTCTTCTCCAAGTGCACTGAACCCCTCGACGCCGATGATTGGCTTCGCACCATTGAGAACAACTTGGAGGTTGCCGGAGTCGGCGATAATGAGAAGGTTCTGTTTGCCACTCATTACCTCTCCGGACCTGCCCGCGCTTGGTGGGAAAATGTCAAAGCTATTCAAGCTGAAGGACACGTAATTGACTGGGAAGAATTCAAGACCAAGTTCCGCAAGACCCACATCCCCTCAGGACTGATCAAGCTCATGAAGGATAAGTTCATGAATCTGAAGCAGGGGAGCATGTCCGTGGTGGAATACATGGATAAATTCACCACTCTGTCCCGGTATGCTCCAGAAGACACCGACACCGAAGAGAAGAAGAAAGATCGCTTCTTGAATGGTCTGCATGATGAGATGCAGAGTATCCTGGTGGTCGTTCCCTACCCTGACCTCGAGTCGCTTGTTGATGCCTCTATTATGGTGGAGAGCAAACGCAAGAGTGCGTTTGAGAACCGCAAGCGCAAGGCGATGATGCAGCAAGGCAGCTCCAGCAATCAGCGCCCCCGCAGCTTCCCTCCGCCAAGGCCGGCGCCCCAGCAGCAGAGGGCACCACCCCCTGCACCTCGCCCCAACAACCCCAACCGCAACTACAACCCTCAGCGTTCTGGAGGAAGCAGCTACAACCCCAACTACAATCGCCAGAGCAACACTGTCCGCCCCGCCACCACTGGATGCTATACCTGCGGTCAACCGGGTCATTTCTCCAAGGAGTGCCCCAACCGAGCTACTTCTGGACAGCGCCCCAATGCGCCCAAGCCTAATCCGGGACAAGCTCGCACTGCTGCTGGAAGGAATCTGAATCAGAAGAAGCCAGCGGGACCAGCTAGGGGACACCTCAACCACGTCAATGCCGAGCAAGCTCGGGAAGCTCCGGATATTGTTCCGGGTACGTTCCCCGTCAACTCGGCACTCTCAACCTGTTTTGTTTGACTCCGGTGCATCGCATTCTTTCGTTACCAAGACCTTTGTGAGAAAAGGAGGTTTAACCCCCACCCCCATGAAGCGACCTATGTTAGTGCAAATCCCTGGATCCACTAGCAAAACCCAAAGTTCTTGCAAAGAGGTCCCCATAGAAATCCAGGGAAAACGTTTTCACGCGGATCTGATTGTGTTGGGTGAGCAAGGCCTAGAGGTTATTCTAGGGATGAATTGGATGGTCAAGTATAAGGGCCATATAGATTGTGTTCGCCGAGCCATAACATTGACTGCTGAGGACGGAGAGGTAGTTGAGCATGTGGCGACCATACCTTCATCGAAGGTCTTATGCAAGAAGAGTGTCGCCAGCCCAGCCCTGCATGAGGTACCCATAGCTTGTGAGTATCCAGAGGTTTTTCCCGATGAGCTACCCGGTATGCCCCCTGATCGGGATATCGAGTTTATCATCGAGCTAGTCCCCGGAACCGCCCCCATCGCTCAGCGACCTTACCGGATGAACCCACAAGAATTAGTTGAGTTGAAGAAGCAGTTGGACGATATGTTGAGAAAAGGATTAATCCGCCCAAGCGCATCACCTTGGGGATCTCCCGTTATCTTTGTGGATAAGCGAGACGGTACTATCCGCCTGTGCGTGGATTACCGGAAACTAAATGACGTCACCATCAAGAATAAATACCCCCTCCCGAAGATTGAAGACCTATTCGACCGGATGAATGGTGCTCGCATTTTCTCCAAAATTGACCTCCGAACCGGTTATCATCAACTCAAGGTTCGAGAGTCGGACATCCCCAAGATCGCTTTCACCACACGGTATGGACTTTTTGAATATACCGTGATGTCTTTCGGACCGACCAATGCTCCTGCCTATTTCATGAATCTCATGAACAAGGTGTTCATGAAGTACCTCGACAAGTTCGTCGTGGTTTTCATCGACGATATTCTGATCTACTCAAAGAGTGAAGAGGAGCATGCCGAACATCCGCGGATTGTTCCGGGAACGCTCAGAGACCATCAGCTTTACGCCAAGTTTAGTAAATGTGAGTTTTGGCTGAAAGAGGTAGGATTTCTAGGTCACGTCATATCTGCCGGAGGAGTGTCTGTCGACCCGTCCAAAATTCAGTCCATCATGGAGAAGAAGGCCCCCACCAATCAGACTGAAGTTCGCGCCTTTTTAGGATTGGCGGGATACTACCGCAAGTTTGTTGAGGGATTCTCCAGCATTGCGAGACCCTTAACACAGCTCTTGAAGAAGGATAAGAAGTTTGAGTGGACCGACAAATGTGAGGCCAGTTTTCAGGAACTCAAGAAGAGGTTAGTCACAGCCCCCGTCTTGACCATGCCCGATATTACCAAGGATTTTGATGTGTACTGCGATGCATCAAAACTTGGATTGGGAAGTGTGCTTGATGCAAGAAGGAAAGGTGATAGCCTATTTGTCAAGACAACTTCGACCGCACGAGATGAATTACCCCACGCACGACTTGGAGCTTGCTGCGGTAGTTCATGCCCTGAAGACCTGGCGTCATTATCTAGTTGGAAATCGTTGCGAAATTTATACCGACCACAAGAGTTTGAAGTACATCTTCACCCAGCGGGAGCTGAACATGAGGCAGAGCAGATGGATGGAGCTTATCAAGGATTACGATCTCGGCATTCATTATCATCCCGGTAAAGCTAATGTGGTAGCTGATGCCCTTAGTCGAGAGCCCTGTTCGTTGAACGCCCTCATCAAGATTGCTCAACCTAAGCTGTATGAAGAGCTGGAGGAGTTCGGCCTCGAACTCGTTAGCCATGGATTCCTGGCCAATCTTGAATTGAAGCCTGCTCTATTTGATCAAATCGAAGAAGCTCAAGTGGGTCATGAGAGTATTGAAGGAATCAAGCGCAGGATGAATAGGGAAGAAGTTCCTGGTTTTGAGGTGGACGCCAAAGGAGTTTTGTGGTACAAGGGGCGCTTGTGTGTGCCTAATGTTGAAGACCTGAAGCAACTCATCATGAAGGAAGCTCACGACACCCCATACTCAATCCACCCCGGAGGAACCAAGATGTATCAAGATCTGAAGAAACAATTCTGGTGGCATGGTATGAAGCGCGAGATCGCCTTTTTCATTGCTCGCTGCGATGTGTGCCAGAAAGTGAAGGCTGAACATCAACGACCAGCTGGACTACTCCAACCCCTCCAAGTTCCTGAGTGGAAATGGGAAGAAGTTGGGATGGATTTCATCACCGGACTCCCTACATCCCAACGTGGCCATGACTCTATCTGGGTTATTGTTGACCGACTTACCAAAGTTGCTCATTTCATCCCCGTGAAGACCAAGTATAATAGCGCCAGACTAGCTGATCTATACATATCCAGAATCGTGAGTCTCCACGGTGTTCCTAAGCGGATCGTATCGGATCGTGGTACCCAATTCACCTCGAGATTCTGGAAGAGCCTTCATGAAGCCCTCGGTACCAAGCTCGCCTTCAGCACTGCTTATCACCCGCAGACAGGTGGCCAGACCGAAAGAGTAAATCAGATCCTTGAAGATATGCTTCGTGCTTGTGTTCTCGCCTATGGAGCCAAATGGGAAGATTGTCTCCCCTTCGCGGAATTCTCTTACAACAATAGCTACCAAGCTAGTCTGCAGATGGCCCCCTTTGAAGCTCTATATGGTCGCCGTTGTCGAACCCCTCTCAACTGGTCCGAGACCGGAGATAGTCAAGTCTTTGGACCTGACCATCTCCGCGAAGCTGAAGAGCAAGTTCAATTAATCCGTGATCGCCTCAAGGCTGCTCAATCCCGTCAGAAGAGTTATGCTGACTCTAAGCGTCGTGAGCTGACATTCAATGTTGGTGATCATGCCTACCTTCGCGTCACTCCACTCAAGGGAATGCAGAGATTTCACGTCAAAGGGAAGCTTGCCCCCAGATATATTGGACCCTTCAAGGTTCTTGCTCGTAGGGGTGAAGTATCCTATCAGTTGGAACTGCCGTCTGAATTAGCGGATTTCCATGATGTGTTCCATATTTCTCTTCTTCGACGATGCCTCCAAGTGCCTGACAAGCCTGAGACATTCAAGAACATCGATTATCGCACCCTCGACCTCAACACCGACTTAACCTATCAAGAAGTACCCCTTCGGATTCTTGAAGAAGCTGTTCGTCTCACCCGTAGAAGGAAGATAAAATTTTGCAAGGTTCAGTGGACTAATCACTCCGAGGAGGAGGCCACTTGGGAAAGAGAAGATCAGCTCCGAAAAGATTTCCCCTCACTCTTCAGTTCTTAGCCACCGAATCTCGAGGACGAGATTCATTTTAAGGGGGGAAGGTTTGTAACAACCCAACTTTTGTGCATTGGTTTAATCTTTGAAATGCAAAATCTTGGGCCAACAAAAACTTTTCTGCTTCTCAAAAATTGCATGCATATAGTTCCTCATACTCATGCATTGTAGAGATTGGGTGTAAGTTGCTTGTGAATATTGTGTTGTGTGTGGATCATTAAAACCCTAAACCTACCTATTAATTTTGGGAATTCCTTTTCTTATTAGGGAGCAAGATTAGAATTTGCCCATAAAACCTTTGAGCATATGATCATGCTCACATGAAAATTCTTCCATATCTAATTCTTCTTTACTCCAATTTCCAATTCTGAAAATTCTCCCAAACACGAGGGCCATTGACTCATCACCTTATGCATCAAGAATTAACTTGGATCATCTCTATGTGGCTACTCCAAAAACTTTCGAAATTTGAAATGGATGAGAATGACCATACATGCCATGATCCTTACCTCTCCCTTGATCCTTCTTTCCACTATTCCTCCACACCATCTCACACCCTAGTGCATGTGATCATGCTCACTTGTGATCTTCCTAGATCCTATTTATTGCAAATTCCACCCCCCCATATCTTTTTATTCTTTTCTCAAATTTGATCTCCGAAAATTCTCCAAGGCAGCACATCACTTGGCTCATCATGTTTATGCTCGTAAATCAATTGGGATCACATCCTTGAGGCTTGTTCAAAGTTTCAAAAATTGGTGAGTGGGAGGAAATGGCCATGCCGGCCATGATCTCCACCCCTCCCACCCTTCTCTCTCTCTTTACCCAACCTCTCCAAGCACCCTCACGCATGAACGGGGAAGCTACAGCACCACCCTGCTCCCTCCCAGGACCCACACTCGACCCCTCTCTCTCTTTCTCTCCCCATGGTCACCACCTCGGGAACCAACGTGAGATCAAGGAGATCTCCCTCCCTACTCTATCCTTGGCTGTTTCTGGACGTCCTGCTCGACCACCAGCTGCCTCTCTCCCTCCCAGACAACAGCACGCGCGCCCTTTTACCCTCCCTCTCCTTGACCCGCGACGCCAACCCCCAATGGCTGACGAACGCGTCTGCCCGACGCGGCCACGTTCTCTACTTCACCACCCCTCTCCGGTGCAGCTAACTCTGTCCTCTGGCTTGCACGACATCACAAAGCCTCGGAGACCCACCTCTGAGCCACGCCCTAGTCTCTCCTTCGCTGCACGCCGGCGCCCCGTCGTCGGGTCACGTCATGGAGCACCGCCTGTAGCCCGCCCCGTCGCGTCCTACCCCCTCTGTCCCGCTGTGCGACGCCCGCTAGCTTCCAAGCCGCGGCACCACCTCGCAACGTCGCAGCGACGCCGCCCAAACCAGCCAATCCCCCGCGGCCGGCCGCCTCTCCCGTCGGTGCACGGACCTGGTGCACCATGCGCCGGCCGGCTCCCTATTTAAAGCGCCCAACCCCTCCCTTCTCTCATTTCGTCACCACAACCTCCACAGCACGCCACCCTCTCACCCCTTGGAGCGGAGAGGAGCCCTGCTCCTCCCCGCCGTCGAGCTCGCCGCGCTACCCGTGGCTTTGCCGTGAAGGTTGCCGACGCGGACTCCCCGCAGTTTCTCTCCCTATCCTCCTCATTTGATGCGCCGCATCACTTCCTCGCTCACGCCTTCTCGTTTGTCCTTAGGAATCCTCCGACGCCGCCGGTACCGTAAGCAGCTGAGAGGCCCCGTCGCCGTCGACCGTCGCCGGCCGCTGCTGTTTGCGCCGCCGCTACCTCCATTCGGAAGAGGAGTCTCCGCCGAGTCCAACGCACCGAGCCTCGTCGAAAACTGCGGCCCCAGGTGAGCGCGGCAGCCTCCAGAAAACCGCCAGGGTCCCGCCGGCGTGGTGCGTCGCGAGGAAGGAGAAGACCTCCTCGTGCATGCATGCCTGGCTGGGGCCCACCGGCCAACGTGGCCCGCCACGTCCCCGCGTTTGAGCGGGATGATTCTCCCGCGCAGCCGAAGCGCTGCCGGGCCGGATCTGGCCGAGCCCAAGCATCTCCGGCCCGCCTACCTTTTCTCTTTTTCCTCTAATTAACCTGCCAGTAAATTCCTGTGTAGGTTTCGAAATTCCATAAATTCATACAGTAACCAAATTTATTGATTCAAAGTTCTAAATGCTCACAAATGAAATCTCTACCACAAATAATTACCTGCATGTCATTCCGTGCTCGTGGATATGTGCTGCAAAATATAAACCTAAAAAGTGTCTGATTATGTAATTTAATTATTGTGTGATCTTTATGCAACCTTTCTGCATGAGGTCAATTTGGTTGTGAAGTGTATGTTAGTAGCTTCATTTTGACACTAGTGTAGCATGCAGGAGCTTTCTGGATTTTAATTGTTTTAGAAAATAAGATCTGTCCAGAGAGGCAGTAAAGGATTTTTAATTCGAAAAATAATAATGATTTTGAAATGAAACCAAGTGCTACTGGTAGATATACCTATAGGGTAATTTTGTGCCAAAGGAAATATTTTTAAGAGTTATGGTTTAATTCTAAGGATTTAATTACTGAAACAGTATATCTTTTCAGTATTTGATTTTTATAAAATCATTCACAAATCAGAAAAATACAAATCCAGTGGAATTAGCTCACATTTGTTCTTAGCTATCCAGGGGTATACTTTGTTTTGGTAGGAGATGCTCTGGTTAGTGCTGGTTTAAGAATTGGTGTGCTCTGGTTTCTGTATTGATTAAATTGTTTGGGACAGTAGAAATTTTATTTGCATATGATTCTTGTGCAGGTGTGTTCTACATGCCAATAGCTTTCTGTAGATATGCTGCATGCATTTTTGTGACTTCCAGAAACATTTAGGTCATTTAAATGGTGCATAAGTCAATTCTGGAATTGCAAAAATCATATCTTTTGATTTAAAAATCATAAATGGGTGAAACCACTTTCAGTAGCTTGCATTTGTCAACCTCTACCTACTGTGATTTTATCAGATTTTTGTGTGCATTATTCTGGAGATAGTTTGTTGATTTGTATGGTGTGGTTCTTTTATTTGCGCGACGATAGATTCGAACGCCGCCGGAGAAGAAGGAGGAGGTGACTTTGGGGGATTTGAAGAAGAAGACCAGGGACACTTTGCTGAGCAAGGCAAGCCACCTCTTGATGCATCTCTGATCCTATATATATCTTATTCTTGCATTATTACAAGTTTTACAAAGGTGCATGTCTTCTATTTATTTTTGTCGGTGGTTAGTGCCACCGGGAGTTTTATTATTCCACCCTTAGGGTGCAGCCCTCGTTGGTACCTACTGAACAAATCCCAATTAGTGATATGGTGCTTATCACCTTGTCATCCTTGTCGCCATTTTTCGAAGAAGAAGTGGACTATAGGTCGGGAGCCCCGGAAAAATGTTTACGAAAATTGTTTTCAAGCAAAGAAGTATTTGGCAAACCTTGGAAAGGGGTAGCCCTGCCCAAGTGTGAGTTTATCAAATGAGAAATGTTTATGAAAAGGAGATTTGCTGAAGGCAAGTTGAGGAAAGGAAATATTTTCGAAAACTTTAGCGCCTAAGTACTCACCCGGACTGAAAAACAGTGCAACCACATTACCCCAAAGTGGGCACGGGGCGTAGTGTAGTAGTTTGTCTCGCCTTAGACTGAGTCCTGCAAGTGTAGTGGCAGTCCGACCATGGACGCTTCGACCGGGGTTCTTCCCATGAGAAGGGACGCAGCCCATTTGCCCGTTTAGGTACGCGGGGTACAACTTATGAGCTCCCATTGAAAGATGCCTAAGTGGTTGGATGGCATTCCGGAGGGTCGGGTGTCGGGGACTTTGCAACTCCCGGGAAAACGGCAGCCCGGACTCGGTGTTGGGAGGTACAACTCATTAGGCATGTCTTAGGCTAAGGCGAGCAGTGCGAAAAACTGCGATCGTGTATTTGTCGTGGCATAGGTTATTATGCAGGGATGATGCCCACACGATGAGTACCCGGATCTTGTGGGGAAAGTGTACAACCTCTGCAGAGTGAAAACTATTCGAATAGCCGTGTCCGCGGTCATGGACGGTCTGGAAAGGCTGCTGCTTAGCACTAAAGAGTTTTTGGCTTTTAAAAAGTGTTTTCTCAAATAATGTTTTGGGAAAGTAACGCCGTGCGATCGGTGGAAAGTGTACCGCGAGGTACGGTGGAAAAATCTGGAAAGGAGTTGGCCATATGAGATGGCTGAAGTTAAATTGGGTCACCCTTACCTATTAGTCCGAAATAAAAGTGTTTATAAAAGTTTTCCAACAAAGATATGAAGATGCCCTACTCTCGAGAGGAACCACCTCTCGCTCTTTGTCGCCTTAGTTAGTGCCTCGTTCCTTGCTACCGCCATATTGCATTTCCTTTATTTCTCTCTAAGGTGGTTTGCGAGTACATTCAAAAGTACTCATTGGCATTGTTGTCCTGGTTATCTACTTGACCAGACTGTGAAGAAGAATACTTCGAAGAAGAGGAGTACGACGCCGAAGACGCGAACTAGGACGCTCTCCCAGTCAGCCGCCTGTAGGGTAAAGGCCTGACTTGGGTTCCACCGCTTTTGGATTCAAGTTGTTTCCGCTGCTGTTTGGTGAACTTCGGCCGTGATGGCCTATGATGTAAGACTTCGTATTATTTAAATTCGGTACTGTAATGGATGATGTAATCTGGTATCAGTTCGGTTATGTATTCACGATGGAATGATCTTGGGATCGTGAAATTGTATGCATAACAGGAGTTCTGGACTGATAAGTCCGGGGCCCCACAATAATAAGGCTGGGAAGTGTGAACCAAAGATCCAGAGATGAGCTCAGCCAACACCGTTCTGTTTTTCCTAGGGGCACAAGTGAAGATAACCTTCTTTTTTATCAATGCATCGAAACACAAGGCTTTTACGTTTTTGCGAAAAAAGAGACCCGGGGCAAGATCAAAGATGTTTGGGAGCTTTTATAATTTCTTCATATATGATTAAAATCAAAAGAGAAATGGTGACACGTGAAACTCACATTAACAGCACACAACATAAACTGCCTTGCGCTCCAGGAGGGATTCAAAGATTATAAGTTCCATAATCTGTTTTTTTTTCAGAAAGATTATTATTTAGTATAGACACAAGTCGTGCATACATAATATGATTATTCTTCACTAGTGTGGTGTATGATGATGGCCACTTGCTGCAAATTGTGCAGCTACTTTACATATCAGCTGTTGCAACCAATGCAACATAGTGCTAAAACCATGGTAGGTCAATACCGGTTGGAACTTGTAGGTGGTATTCCTGAGGTTTTCTCACTGCAGAAACAACCAAATGAACGGTTCAATTAGGTTTAGTACCAAAGAAGCCTAAAAATTATAGACCGGGTATTTATGAAGCTTCAGTTTTGATTACTCCTAAGTTGCTCTCGAAATTATCATTCAGATTTCCTTGACCGCATGCTATCAATAGATATAGCGAATGGATGACAGCAAAGGTTGTTTCCTTCTTATCTTATTTTAAGATTTCCCAATAAATATCACACAGAACCATTTACCTAGAGCTAATACGCTCCAAACATGACCAGTTCATTGTTATGAAATATGTCAAACTGATGTGTGTATCACCTTTTCGGTCAGGTATAAGCTATCCAGAACAGCGAAACCTGCAGCAACACCACCTTCATCTGATGAAGAAACTTTTGTTCGCATCAAGTAACCACACTTGTCATTGATGATCACCTTATCTTTGTTCCTGAAATCAGAAATCAAGTTATAAACCATTTGTCGGAAAAAAACACCATCTTATGAGGAGCACTAGTGCTCGGACTTTGTGTTTCAAACACTGATTATACCGCAAGTAGGCTCCATATATCCCAAGCTCAGATACTGTGAGCGCTTCATGGAAAACACCACCTCGGACCAGATTAGCAAGAGATTCTTTGGGAAAGATTCTTTGCATCAGTATGTAGGCTGACAGAGCATCTCCTCCTTCCTTCTTGAGTCTGATTAGAGCCTCTCGCACATCAAGGCCATATATGTTGTTCCCTATACATTAACAGCGTACCAACAAACAATGAGAATTTTCCTAAGAAAAATGGGAAAAACTACATGCATATATTACTGCTAAAAACAAACCTCCGCCTTCACGTTGAGGCTTCAAGACAAACAAGTCAGGGTTTTCCATTGCAGATTTGACTACATCTTCATCATCCAAGCTCCATAGCCCTGCAAAGCATTGACGAAGACTGGCAATTTCCTCCTTATTTTCGAGAAACCTGTATAAGGAACAAATTATGGTCAGATGGGTTTTTAATGTATATCAAAGACTGATAATTGATCTGATCACAAATGGAAGCAGTATAGCAACAACAGTACAAATTGTCTGCTACCTAGCATTTATTCATGAACTTAGGTAGACCAATAACGCGATATGCAGTTCACATCACAGGTATATTCAAATGCGTTCCACCCAATGGTAGTGAAAAACTGAATCACCTTTCAAGCACATTAGGTTTTGCTAGTTCTTGTTGAATCTTCTTGGTCCCTACTAAATGGTAAGATATTGAAGGACACTTTACAGCAGATGATTGCTCCATCAAAAGCCTTGCACTCCATTCCTACAATTAAAAAAGATGCCATGGATTAGCAGCAAAAATAATTGCTACAGATCCACACATACTCAAAATTTTCTTCCGTGTTGACCCTATTAACGAAAAAATGAAATCAACATAAACTGGAGGATGTATAAGTATTCGATATGTTAAGGATTAAAATGATAACATATAGCTCAAAGAGAACACTTTTAGGGTAATTTTGTCTTGAATCAGGCAAATCGTCACAAAAAAATGCTGTGTTGAAAGGTGGAAACAATGGATAAACGTACCGTTTCTGAAGGATAATCATTTGGTGTATAACCAGCTCTAAAATACACCACAGCGACCTTCCTGCCATCTCTGCATTTTCCAAGAACTTTAATGAACATACTGCAGGGTTGCAGATACTGCTAAAATGCAAAGCGCCAAGCTGCAAATCAATAAGCCCCAACATAGAATACATACACCACAAGAGTTCCATCAGGAAGAACCTGGCCTTCAGCCTCCACCTCTGACAAGGTTTTCCTAATAGTTGTTATGCCATGTGTAACAAATTGTCAAGGGAACATAAATTTGATGTTGAGACTTGATGCAAGTTTTTAGCGTACAAAGTGAGAAGAAGATCATAAACATTGAATTGGAGACCAGCAGGTAACCGGAACTACTAACAGTGGTCATATGGCAAGATTGAGCTCTAGGTTATATGGCAAGGAAGACAAGAGATGGCAACTGCATGGGAAGGAACAACATTTTAACGAAGGCAAACTTAAGATACAGAAAATCACAGTTCGCATCATTACGAAAAGTACCAAAGCAAGTCATAAAAGGATATGATTCCTTCAAATATTTGACGAGCCAGTATTGGTCATACATATTTCTTTCTTCGGACTGAACAATCATCATAACTACGGCACTGAACATTCCATGAAAAAAGTGTGTCAGTTAATACTCAGTTAGTTAGATCTGCAATATGCATGATTCAACTACAGCGTACCGAACCTGTCAACATTAAACTCATCGCATGCTCTGGCCAATGCTCCAGCAAATTGACGGCTTGCCTCATTTCCAGGAACCCTTTTGGCGTCTAGACTCAATAAATTCCCATACTGATTAATCAAAGTCCTGCATAGCAAATTAGCAATTAGTTCTCAGTTGATATACTACTCATATTGATGACCAAACAACAACTCTAATCAGAAATGACCTGATAGGTACAAAAGAAGTAGAAACTTCATAATATCCATTGGTAAGAAATGGATTCACAGCACATACTATGAATGCATTTCTCAATTCATGTAGGACCGCTAGTGAAGCATTAGTTGGAACTTGGAAATTCGATGAATAATTTGTCTCCTTCATTTGGTTTATTCCTCATAAATATATTACAGTCAATAGAGATAAGCATCCTTAAGTTAGAAGTTATTTTGTAGGGACCAAGTCATCCCTATAGAGTGACAGGCATGTATCAAGATGAATTAATCAGCAAACAGTAAAAGCTTCCCTCATCTGTGGCAGTGTATGGTTTAGTATTTCTCCTGAAGCCCATCTCTATCGTCTGACATACTAGCAACGAATGCAGAAGATACTAATAAAGACCTAGTATTATTTCATTAATTTTAGAAATGTGCAACTTGCTGAATAATATCAGTAAGGGGGGCTGTACATTAGTACTTTTTCTACCAATGTGACACCTGATTAAATCAGGACAATCATTCATGTTAAATACCAAAGCAAAATAAATATATTCAGTGGGCAGTGAAAATGCCTACTACTCCAGCTGTGCAGTTTACGCGTTTAGCAATTCTTACTTATATGTAAATAAGCACATAACACATATTTTTTAACATCACAACTACAATGCAACATGTGTAGCGATCATTTTTTAGACATAAGAACCATGAGCACGATATATTTCTATTTCCTTACCAGACTTCTCAAGTAAATGAATAATGCAGATACATTTAAGCGTAGCAGTGCAAATACTAAATATATTCACGGTTGGACTTTACCTGTGAAGCTCAGTCACTAAGGAACAAAGCCCGGGAAAAGATACTGAAATAGTGTTGAGCTCTATTTGAAGAAGAGAATTGGTTTCTGAATCCAGCATATAATCTGATCGGTGCAATCCCAATCGAATGCTCTGGTAAAAGAATCAGCACTAAGACATTGACCAAGAGACTAGATGGATCTATTATTATTCAGGTAGAAATTGACTCAGTAGTAAAGCTCAGGCGAATCACCTCCTCCTTGTTTGCATCCATCATCTTCCTGTAAATATCTAAGAGCCTCGAAGTGAAATCATCAACCTGCCTTGTTCTGAAAGTACAAGTATCGCTGTGTTAGTCCAACAGTTGCACTATTTTTTTTATTAAATTACAAATAATCTGATTCATAGATATCTAAAAAATATAAGGCCTATCAACAAGAGTAATTGTCATGATCTTGTGAGCTGGTATGCTTCTTTATCTTGGTCAACTTGCAGGTAGGGCTCTGGATGGAAAACGTGGAGACATTATCATGGCAAGGGTACTCACTTAGACAAGGAATCCTGCAGGAAATCCCCATCCAAGCTGACACGATCCACAAGCTCGTTGAAAATCGGAGCCAGCTCGCACGCCTGCTCCCAGAACGACTCCGGCAGGCGCGACGGGAGCAGGGATATTGGAGCATGGACCAGCCCAACTCCAGGAACTGTCCCTGATCTCTGCAAGACGACAGGACAGCAGCAATGTTTTCTCAGGTTGATTTCCGTGGAAGTGTGTGTGAGCCAAGGAGGCGAGGAGCCAAGAACCTTACCGGGTCCGCGCGGTCCCCGACGACGAGCCCGTGCATCGCGCACCACGTCGCCGCCACCCGCGCCATCTCCTCCACCGCAGCGGCGTCCGGCGACGGCTTTCCCTCGGTGGTGCTCATCGCCGGTAGTGGTGGGGGTGCGTTCAGAATTTCTCGGTAGTTTGAGGTGGTAGATTTTCAGTTTGAAGCCTCACTGGGAGGTGGGAACTGGGAAGTTATATAACTGTTGGCGGATGTTGCGATTTCTAGGAAGATGGAGGGGGCGGCGCGAAAGTGACAGGATCAGCTTTTGGTCCCTGTGAAGTGTGCCAATCGCTTTCTCTGCTTGGGCAGCAGCCTCTGAATTTTTAGAATCTGACTTTAAAAATTGGAAGATTTAAATATTACAAAAAAGTATTTATAAGTTTTAAAAAATTCAAAAAATCACACACACATGTATTTAGTAGAAACTCAAATGCAATTATTTTTAAGAATTATTGAAAGTTACATGCATAGGGTTCTAACCAAGGTTTAAAAAGCACGTTGTTTCTTCGCTAATAGTACATAATTGCATATTTCACACTAAATTTTATTAATATGGCGTTGTTTGCAAAATAACATGTTATATTGCGCTAAAACATCATAACGTTAGCACACTATTTTTCCAGCCTATTGGTACAAGGGTTTGAGTTTTCGTCCTTAGAAGAAATTGCTTTCTATTTATTATGGTGATAGACGTGTCTACAGATTTCTTTTGTGAATCGTAAGATAATATCGCTAATACTGATGATTAAATAATTTATACTCCTTCTGTCCACAAAAGAATGTCTCAATTTTGTCAAAATATGCCTGTATCTACATTGTTTGTGTGTAAATACATACAAATTTAGACAAAGATGAGACATCCTTTTGTGGATGGAGGGAGTACTATTTTGTTGCTTTGTGGAATGTTGATTCTCTTCTAAAAAGTTGGAGAACTATTTTTGTTTGTAGTCATGTATGCATGAATTTGCCATTTTTGAATTGAAATCCTTTACCTTTAGGCTATAGCCAGGGTTTTTCAAAACGCTATTTAAATTATAGCACGATATAGCGTGCGAAGGAGGCCGCCACTATTTCTTTTTAGCACGCTATTTTAAACTTGGTTCAACCAACACTATCTACTACTACATGATTTCTTTTCATAATTTTTGAAAATCTAGACAAGTTTAAAGACGCAGATCAGATGCCACGATTCCAACATGATCAAATCAAAGGTTCAATAGTAAAAGTTGAGAATCCTCCAAACAAAATAGAAGTGGAGGCCGCAGAAGTGGCAGAGTTAGCTTTGGTCTCTGGAAAGTGACCATCACTTTCTCTGCTTGAGCAGCCTCAAACATGAAAGATTATACAGTATAGTATGTGGAAATGACCAAATCGAATCCAAACCACTTTAGTAGTACAGTAGCAGAGAGGGTACTAAGAAAAGAAAAGAGACGCTTCTAATACTATAAAATATCTATTGCGTCATGCATGACATGGCAAAAACAAAGTTGTGTCTCTATTCAGTGAACCTGAAACAAGAAGCTGCACAATGCTGTGCTCCACTATACATACACACCAGTATATGCCTATATGGTCTGAGCTCGTCTTTCCAGTGGCAACATAATTTAACGAGGAACAAATTCAGATCAACCTGTCTCCAGCTTCTCAACAGACCACGAATTGAATGGTGATGGTAGAAAGAACGATACAACGAGCAACGAATTTGGATGCAATGAAAATACTCCAAGAGATAGAGAAAAAGTATTGCTAATAAGACCATGGACCAGAGATCGCATAGAGCCATGAAATCTAAGCTCGGCTTATCAAACAGCCTGACAAAAAAGATGTACAGATTTGTTGTTTCCCACTCGAAGCACTATTTCCTCAACAAAAACTAAAACAAAACTTCCAGGACAGCCCTGGTAAGACCAAAAAACCATGGAGAGCCGTGCCTGGAGATGAACACTGGCGATCATGATTCCTTCGGCAAGGCTGCGGTAGGACATTTTCCTAAGGTATTCCATAATATGTAGTCTCCAGAAGAGGCCTGTTAAAGGAGAAGAATGTTACCAAAGACTATCCCATTGAATTTCGCCTTTCAGCACCCAGGTGTCATAACAGATTAGTACAAACATAGTAATGCAAGTACAGTTTTGTATGTTGGATAAAAAGCTAAAATTTTATTCGTGGAACAATCTTGTGTGATGCTACTCTAGTGTCAATTGTGTTTTAGCTGAAGGCGAGAGTTTTACAGATGAACAGATCAGGTTGTTAGGTGGAAGAGGTAATAAGCAGGGATGCAGATGCTCTCGTCAATCCTTTCAAAATTGTCTCCAGCTACTTGGAGACTGTTTTTCGACTGAAGTTTGTAAGTGCATTTAAGTTTCTCATGTGTCCGCTTAGCCAATAGCTCTATGCAACAGAAGTAGACCAAAATGCTAGTTCAGCACTAAGAAACCAAGTTCATATGTTTGCATCTGCAACCTGCTCCAGGTACATCTGAGCCCACTAGAGAATATGCCCATGTTTGGGATTGTCCCACCTTGCAAACCTTTCTGTGTGAAGCGAGTATGAAAACACAAAGAGCATGCTACACGTGTGTGGCTTAGCCAGTACATGGTCAGGCCTAAGACAGTTTGGAGCCTGTGAGTGTTGTTACACAGGTTCTGTGCCTTTCTTCATGTTGTTTGTGATATTCTCTAAGACTAATTATGATATGCTGTGAAAGCAGCTAACTGTTTTCCGCACATTGACTATCTGAAAGAACAAAAGTTGGAGTCAATGAGAATAAGAAAGTACCTGCATTGAGTATTCTACTGGAGCTTTAACAGAAGGGTAAATGGTTACCTGCAGAAGGTTGTTAAGGTATTAAAAACATGGTGTATATTGTGATTCATTTATTTGAATGAAACACGGAGAAAATGATACAGTACAAACAAAATTACCACTTAATTATGAAGGTCAGGAAATGTAAGGGAGCAAAGCATGGTTGTAAGAAAAGTTTAATATGTATCACCTATCAGGCACTACCACTTCAGCACGAACAAATAACCAATTAATTATGGATGTCAAAATATTTAAGGGAGTTATTATTAAGTAATCTCTTAAACATGGTAATAACTAATACTGGAAATGAATCCAACGGAAACGGAAACCAAAACAAAAAGGCTTTGGTTGCCATTTTGCCACTTGAGACTGGAAAACATCGTGTAAGCAAATTGAGCTACAACCCTGAGGACAACAATTGGATAACAGTGTTAAGATACTTGACTGACTGACTGAAGATGGAAGGAGGATAAACCATCATAGGCGATCAAGAAAGATTACAAGTTACTTACAGATCTTGGATCGATTATAAGTCCAGACAACGTGCCACCAACTATCTTAAAAGAAACCTGGAAAATATTTAATAGCCGATTAATATTTCAAAGAAACAAGTCTGAGCGGGAACAAAAATGATGTGTGCAGTGTGCTGCTGTATGGATATTAGTAAAAGACTTCATGGGTGTACAAAAGAAAAAACATAGATGATACAGTGGTGGCTCCCAGATATAAATATTATACGAACGAAATAATACCATGAAAATCAACTGCTTTATGATCCAATATGAAGGAACAAAACAACTGAGAGAGCTACTATGCTGAGAAGTTATTTACGTGACAACATGACCAAGAGTAATCAGGCATGTCAGTAATATAATGACAATGTATGATTGTTGATTGTTCCCAACTAACTCATATTCATAACATGATTTCTAGCCAGACTAACAACATCATGCTTAAATAAGGAGGTAAGGACAAACCTTAGCATAATTATAAGCATGCCAAGACAATGGCTCCTCCAAGTCAACTGCTGGAAGGTCCTTGTTCATTTTTTCCATGAGGTAGTCATCCAAGTTAGAACTATTCTTAGTGTTATCTTGCTCACAATCACTATCTTCAGTATATGCTGTGGTTGAAACTGACTGAAACAATGAATTTACTCGCTGGGTTGTTTTAGAATGAAATCTAACAGTACCAGAAAAGGTGGCCTCAATGCTCCTACCACTGAGGCCCCTGCCACTTGAAACAATTCTCCACTCGATTGAATGTTCTGTCATTGAAACCATCCCAACTGATGGATTTCCATCATATGATGCAACTCTTCTTCGAGGAAAAGGCATTGTCACCGTGCAAAATTCCATAAGAAACGGAGATTTGTAAGCCTCCATCAATCTTAGCTTAAATAAAAAAGCACCTTCGTTCTCAGATACCATAGACAACTGGTAGAATCCTTTAACAGGTGGATCGTTGTTGCATGGAGCTTGATAGTGCATCAAAACAAAATTTCCTATTGGTGGTTGAAATATGAGAGATTGCTTATCACCACTGGGCTCTGAAGCTTGAACACAGTGATGGAACGATGATACCTCCACACGAGCAGCTTTTAACCCAGTCAGTGGCAAAGAAACATCTGGCAACCCTTCCAGTTCAGCCCTACAGGTCACTTGTCCGGAAACAGAAAGGAAATCTGGCACATCATCACGGTCATAGAGTGCAGCATTTATAGTCTCCAAGCTAGAGAAGAGAGTCCTTTGCCTGCCTTTGTATAGGTAAGGCTTCCAGGCAGGTTGCTTCTGGTCTGTCGGAAGAGGATCAGCTGAAAATCCTGTTGTTCTAACTGAAGTAACATTGCCATAATTAAGATCCTGAGGTGTGCCTGCAAATATATGTTGCTAGCTCAGTTGGCTAATCAATAAGCAGATGAATGAAGCTAGATGATAGAAGAAAACAAAATGTTATATTCCATAACAGGATGTTCCATTGGTACTCAGTTACTCACCAAAAGGCATAGCACCTATAATGAAGTTCCGGAGTAAATCCTTGTCAAACGGTCTTATGCCACCTTTTAGAGAGTCTGACTGAGCAGCACCTACGGGCGAGGAAACTGATGCAACTTGGGCTGCAACAGGTGCAGTGATAGGTTTTGGTCGGGCTGAAATACCTATACTTCCAGTCAATGAATCTAAAAGTCCACCAACAGAGGGGCCCGAACTAACAATCACCTCCGGTTCAGCAACATCACCAGTAATTATGTCCCCGATAACATTTGCAACCATAAAAGCCCTATGATGGAACGTGAAGTATAAGAGTCGGACCAAATGAAAATTTGAAAATGGTCATTAATTGGTTCATGGCATTATACAACTCACAAATACTCCCGTAAAATAAATGAGTTGAAAATGGGGGCTAGCGTAAAGAATGAAGCATGAAAGAACACACATAAATACCAGGTAAGCAAACTTACATTACCCTGTTATGCACGGAAGATTGAGCAGAATGGAAGAAAGATTGCCATTCTCCTTGGCTGAACTCCCGCAATCAGGTCTTTTCAATAAGCTTTCGAACGCTCTAAACGACTGTGGATCCACCAGAGGCAGCACAAGGACATAATAACCTCCACGTTTCTGAAGAACCACTGGCCACAGCATAAAACCACACCCTTCCTCTTTGTCGATCTGAAGGGATATAATGTGGCGAGCAATTGGATCATCGACCCAAGAATCAGATCCCACAGATGATACGCTTGTGCGGATACCAGAACCGCGTGCCGTGCCTTCCCTGCACAATGTTCATATTCAAGTGTTTATCACATCTATTTCTAAAATCATAAACATGGCACAACATGTGCTGATGCAGTTATAGTTTCAGTCGATGAACTACAGTACTAAGATGAGCACCTATACATGACTCATTTATCCTTTGTTCAAGAGAAATAACATTGTTCATGACCCTGCCATCTAAATTATAATCGTAATACCTAATTCACTTCCACACGAGTAATTTAGCATCTGCATTTTACAAGACCACACAAATTCTCAAAAGCAAGCTACTCCAAGAGCCATGAAGCAAACACAATACCTTCTCCGGCGGTTGGCAAAGGCGGCGGCGACCTCGTAGTCCTCCGGCAGCGGCATCTCCGCGCCCTTCCCCTTCCCCTCAGCCTCCCACGCGACCCGCCAACGCTTCTCCACGACCGCAAACCGCCTGATAGGAGAGGGGGAGGTGAGTTCCCGGGACCCAAAGGGATGAATCTTGGCTCAAGAAGCCCCGGATTTCATCTCGAGGGTTCGTGAGGTGGGCCCGTAGTCGGCCGTGCGTACCTGGAGAACGCGACCGTATCGTGCGGCTTGAGGATCCAGATTGCGCGGACGCTGCAACCTCCGCCGGACATGGCTCGCCGGAGATGGGGCCGCGCGGTGGCCGTGGACTCGGCGCCTGTTTCTACGATGGAATTGGCCGGAGACTCGGGGAAGCCAGTCGGGAAGACGACAGGATTAGTACAAGAAACCCGCCTTCGGTTCAAGGTTACGCCCTCCGAATCCTATTTTAGCCAGCCATTTCAAATATACCAAATTTATCCAATTTAATCCGTTTGATCGTGGACAGGCCTGCAATTATCCGTTTAGAGTCGGGAGTGAACCTAGCGGCCGGACACTTTTTTCATTAATACTGCATATATTAAAATAATTACACAAAGGACCCAAAAAAGGACATAATAAAAAGATAAAACCCTAGCTTTGTTTGCGAATAGATAAAACCCTAGCTACCTAGGGTATGCGCCGTCTTCGCCGACCATGACCATGGTGGCACAGGAGCGGGTGACCACTACATCGGCGGCTCCGGTGCTGGCGTGGATGGCCCAAGCGCATGCCACCAATGCTACATAGGTGCAGACGATGGTCCATGCCACCAGGGCACACCCTGCGGTGGCGTAGGCGCTAGAGCAGGAGGCATGTGTGCGCTCCACAACGACGATGGTTGGACTGGGCCTACTTAGCACGGTGGAGTCACCGGAGGCGTGGCAGGGTGCTGTTGCGCCAGTGCTAACTGTCGCAGGGTCTCCCTGAGCCCATCCCACCTAGTAAACTCCTGTAGGTCGGACTGCTCGAGGGCGAGCTTGAGGGCCTCCTCCTCATCCAGCTCAGGCGGATGTAGGGAACCTCATCCTCCTGGTTGACGACCGCTGCCTTCAGCTCTTGCTCGAGCTTGACGAGGGCCTCGTAGTCCTTAGTGTCGTCGCACTCTTCTCGGTCCTGCTCCTCGTGGGTCGGCAGCGCGCCGCCTAGGAAGTAGGTGATGAGCCGCAGGTTGTGCCCCAACTCGAGCCACATGTCCCATAAGGGAAAGTTGGGGGGCGTAAGCGGGGTTGTGTCACAGATCTTGCGGTAGCTGCCGACTGTGGATATCAAGGCTGCGGCCCGGCCCTTCCCAAGGAGCGGGACGTGTCGGGCGGGCCTTGGTCCAGTTCAGGTGCCACCTACTAGGTAGGTGCACATTGAACATGGCATGGGATGTTTTCCTTCCAGAAGGCACGTGCCACCTCCATGCCGACGTAGTTACGGTTGCATGGAGGTGGCGGCGACCCAAGGAGGACCCGACCTCATGGTCGTTGCGGCCACCCTTTTCCGTAGCCACCCCTTCTTCGTCATTGCTGCTGGCAATATGGAACTCGTTGTTCGTGGGGACTGGCCCAAAGTGGCAGTGGGTGAGGGACTGGTGTGAGGATATGGACCCGACCGGTCGACATTAAAAATAACCGACACATGGATGACATTAATGACGATGCAGGAAACGAGCGGTTGGTGTTGATGGCGACCCAAAAGCCAAGGGTTGGTTGGGGCGGATGCCTTCAGTCCGCATGACTGGTTTAAATTTGGGCTAAAAATGCATCGATCCACGGCTAATCCATCTAAGTCTGCGTCACCCTTTTATCCGCGCAGACCAAAACAAACTGCTTAATCTGTTTGGGCCGCATTGCTGGAGATACCCTTACCTCAGCTAGAACATGCAAGGGTCTCATGGGAGTCTTCTAAACAGACCCTAGTGGCTACATCCACCAATCATTCTGAAATATCCGTCTTATATGAGGCATCACGCGAATGCCTCTAGCTTCGCAGGATGATAAACCACGTACAACAATCATGTGGTAAAGGTTATTATCGAATCTCCAACCATTATCTACGAAGATAATGCTGCTTGTGTTGCTCACATGCAAACAGGCTACGTAAAGAGCAATATCACTAAACATATTGCACCTAAATTGTTTTAACCTCATGAATTACAAAAGAGTGGGGATATAAACATCTTGCAAGTTAAATCATACGATAATCTCACTGACCTATTCATAAAATCTCTACCAGCCTCAACATTTGAAATATATGTTCGTGGAATTGGTATGCGACGACTTCGTGATTTGCAAGGATCAGGGGCAGTATCTCTCTTAATTATAACCCATTCAAACATTATATTACACTCTTTTTCCCTTTTATGAGTTTACTCACATGGTTCTCTTTAAGGTTTTAATGAGGTAATATCAACACAAGAATATATGTCATACCTCTTATTTTCTCCATTGGGGGTTTTAACGGATGTATTAGGACATATTAATTGTCATCCAAACTTAACAATGAGTTTTATACTTTTAAGTTTTCTCATATAAGTTATCAAAGAGACAATGATCATTATATGTTGTATCATTTTCTCCTTATTTTTCCCACCTGGCTTTAAAGGAGTTTTCGCAGCATATCAAATACTGTTCTCCTCATATTTTTCCCAAAGGGTTTTTGGGAGAGTTATTCAAGAAAATATACGCTTGTGATCCAGACTAATATTTTCAAGACTGTACAAGGAATAAAGACATACGAGAAGCAGCTTTGTACAAAGAGGAGTGTTAAGATTCAACAGACGTCCCTACGGAACCGACTTGAAGCAAACCAAGCAAACCGTCATTAGCAACTGTTATTAGTTTAGGCACGTGTTAGTTATGTCCAAAGTGTCGTACGGACGCCTTCTCGTACGTCAAGAGGTATCTCTTTGTAAACAGGCATCTATACAAGACGTCCCAAACTATAAATGGGAATTTGCCCACAAGCAATAGATCACAAGTTTTACTCTCAATCTTTGAGTTCTAACAGAACACAGCAACAGATTCTGCATGCACTGCACTGGCCGCATAGTTTAATCTCCCTGCACGGCTGCACCCGACTCTCAAATGCGATTGCTTATTTGATGCTGTAATCCAGTAATTATTAGGGAAAGCTATATAATGATAAAAACGTTCGCATTTTAGTGTACGACTTGACAGCCGTCCGATTTTTTACCCGTGGATGGAACACTACTGGACTAAGCATCTTCAAGATACAACACGATCAGACAAGATTTCTGAAGGCATAATACTGCATAGCACAGAAGAATTCTGAAGGCACTTAGCATCAATAGAGAGTGTCGGTCCAACATCAGAAGTACGGAGTAGTAGAAAACAAAACCCAGTGCGTAAATCCAAATCCAAGTGGCAAAATCTCCTAAACAGTTCCCAGGAAGCACCGAGTAAGTGGGACTATTACTCCTACGCATGGTATCATCATCCTACACAGTGGCAAGGCACCACACAGCGTCGTCTTTGAAAAATAGGAAACCAAATAGCACTGCACGCTTCCCCGACCCAGGAGCTCTCTCTTCTCGGTCAAAACTCACAACAACTGCGAGGAGCTAGGTAATGTTGACAGAGGCAGGAGCGGTCCTTCAAGTTCCTCGATCTCTCTGCCGGAGTTAGCCTTGGCTTCAGCACTAGCGTCAGGATTGGCGGCACTGGAAGTTTCAGTGACACTTGGGTTAACCACTGGCGCGGCGCTGGCCGGAGGAGCAAGAGGAATCCTGGCGGCAGGCTTGAACTGAACCAGTATCACGGTTGAGTTGTCCCTCGACCTGAAGCAATGGCTAAGAAGCCCCTCACAAATGGTACGCAGATCTGTTGTCCCCTGTATTGAGACACCAGACATGTGCTACATGAGTGACAGTTCTATCAACAAATGCATAGAAGGAAAAACATGATACCAATCAATTGTAGGCTTTAGGTATCAATCAACTGTTCGAATAGCATACATGAGCAGATAGATTCTAAATGGCCTTTCCGGTATAATTTTTGTTCTTTACTTCAATGACAAGGAAGAATGAGTAAAAAAAAAAGCCTTACGCTTGCTAACTTCTGGTGTACAAAATCCACCGCGCCCTGACTTGACAAGATATCCCTGAAACAGGGGGGAATCAGAGGAATGTTATATGAAAGAATTTACAGAAGCATAAAAAATGGCTAAATGGCGTATGGTAATTGAGTTTATTCTTGTATTAGTTTTAGCATTCTCCAATATGAGCAGAATACTAGGGAGATATATTTTTTTTTGGAGCAACCGGCAGGAGCACTGCCTTTTCATATAAGCAAGGGGGAAAAAACCGAACTGTACAAAGATGGCATGTTTAGATTGAGGTGTAAAACATGCCAGAAACCACCGAGGTAAAAGAAAAACCCAGCTGCCTAGTCAGGCTCCGCTGGGATGGCTACTCTAACAGGCGCGAAAGCGCGCTGTCTTTGCTCAATATCCTCCTTGACGATAGAGGCCACCTCGATGTAGGTGAGGCGATGTCCAGTGAAGATGCGTCTGTTTCTTTCTTTCCAGGCGTTCCATATCACATAGAGGAAGCGGCCACTGAGGCGGCGCCTTTCAGAGCCCGGCTTGTCATCGATGATGTTGTCCCACCAATCATTGATGGACATGAAAGTCTGGCCGTGTGAAGCCGGGTTGTGGTCGCCGTTCTGGTGGATGGTGTTCCATATAGCTGTGGTGAAAGGGCAATCCTTGCAGAGGTGAACAAAGGGGGCAGACTGGGTCATGCGGCCACCCCCGAACGGCGAGCCTGTCAGCGGTGAGGAGCTTAGCGTGAAGGGCAAGCCATGCGAAGATCTTGCATTTTGGCTCCGCGTGTGCAAGCCAAATCTTGGCGGCGTCAAACTTGGGAAAACTGCCCAAGAACTGAAGTTGGTATGCGGATCCCGCAGAGTAAGTCCCCTGAGAGCTCGATGTCCAAGCAATGGTGTCCAGGGTGTCCGGGTTCAGGTGGGTGGACATGACGAGGTTCCAGACATCCAGGAATTGCGCCAGCTGAACCGGCGTGCTGAGGCCAGCAATGGAGCGGATCCAGTTGTCGTCGAGGAATTCCTTGGCGACGGATCTTGATTTTCTGGTGGCCACCTTAAAAAGATCAGGGGCCCACAAGCTTAGGGGTCCGCGATCAGACCATGAATCAAACCAGAAGGAAGTAAGTTCCCCATTGCCGATGGTGATCTTCGTTGCCGCCCTAAAAAGGGCCATGTCAGACTCGTCACAGGGTAGCTTGGAGCCCACCCAGGGCCGCTGAGGGTCAGTCCATCGAAGCCATGGCCAGCGCAGCCTCAAGGCGCGGCCCGTACGCTCGAGATCCGGCATGCCGAGGCCACCCAAAACTTTAGGCCTGCAGACCGTCTTCCAATTTACCAGCGCGTGCCCCCCAGAGGCGTGATCGGCGTCGTCCCCCGCCCAGACGAAATTTCTCGCAATCTTGTTTATCTTGTCACGGGCCCATTTGGACAGAGGTAGAACCGTGGCGTGGTAGACCGCCGTGGCCATAAGCACCGACTTTGCAAGGATGATCCTGCCAGGGCGCGCTAAATTCTTGCCAAACCAACCCGGCAACTTTCCGGCGATCTTGTCGATGAGAGGTTGTATATCCACTTTGCGTAGACGGCGGAAGTGCAGGGGTAGCCCCAGATACTTGCCCGGGAAGGCCATGATCTTCGCAGGGAACCCGGACATGATGTCGCTTAGGTCGATCCCGTCGCAGCGCACCGCGAACACCTCGGACTTGGACACATTTGTGACGAGGCCGCTGGCCTTGCCAAAGCAATCAAGGATTGCAGAAATGGCTTGGATCTCCCCCTTGATAGGGTTCACAAAAATTCCTGCGTCATCAGCGTAGAGCGAGATTCTGCATTGCGTAGTGCGCGACCTAATGGTGCTGAGAATGCCTCGGCTGGTAGCCAGCTGTAGGATGCGTTGGAGCGGGTCGATGGCAAGGATGAACAGCATCGGAGAAAGCGGATCTCCCTGACGGAGGCCTGATACGTCTCTGACGTATCGATAATTTCTTATGTTCCATGCTACTTTATTGATGATATCTACATGTTTTATACACATTATATGTCATATTTATGCATTTTCTGGAACTAACCTATTAACAAGATGCCGAAGTGCCGTTCTCGTTTTCTGCTGTTTTTGGTTTCAGAAATCCTAGTAACGAAATATTCTCGGAATCGGACGAAATCAACGCCCAGGTTCCTATTTTTCCCGGAACCATCCAGAACACTCGAGAGCTGCCAGAGATGGGCCAGGGGGGCCCCACACCACACCTGGGCGCGGGCCAGGCCCTGGCCGCGCCACCTGGTGGTGAGGGCACCCTGGTGACCCCCCTGCGCTGCCTCTTCGCCTATAAGAAGCCCCTGGATCAGAAAACCCGAGACCAATTGACGAAACCCACGAAAACCTTCCAGAGCCGCCGCCATCGCGAAGCCAAGATCTAGGGGACAGGATCTCTGTTCCGGCACCCTGCCGGAGCGGGGAAGTGCCCCCGAAGGCTTCTCCATCGACACCGCTGCCATCTCCACCGCCATCTTCATCACCGCTGCTGCTCCCATGAGGAGGGAGTAGTTCTCCATCGAGGCTCGGGGCTGTACCGGTAGCTATGTGGTTCATCTCTCTCCTATGTGTTTCAATACAATAATCTCATGAGCTGCCTTACATGATTGAGATTCATATGATGATGCTTGTAATCTAGATGTCATTATGCTAGTCAAGTGAGTTTTACTTATGTGATCTCCGGAGACTCCTCGTCCCACGTGTGTAAAGGTGACGAGTGTGTGCACCGTGTGGGTCTCTTAGGCTAGATTTCACAGAATACTTATTCACCGTTGAATGGCATAGTGAGGTGCTTATTTATATCTCTTTATGATTGCAATGTGTTTATATCACAATTTATCTATGTGCTACTCTAGTGATGTGTTATTAAAGTAGTTTTATTCCTCCCGCATGTGTGCAAAGGTGACGGTGCGTGCACCGTGTTAGTACTTGGTTTATGCTATGATTATGATCTCTTGTAGATTATGAAGTTAACTATTGCTATGATATATTGATGTGATCTATTCCTCCTACATATGCATGAAGGTGACAGTGTGCATGCTATGCTAGTACTTGGTTTAGTCTCGTTGATCTATCTTACACTAAAGGTTACTAAAACATGAGCATTATTGTGGAGCTTGTTAACTCCGGCATTGAGGGTTCGTGTAATCCTACGCAATGTGTTCATCATCCAACAAAAGTGTAGAGTATGCATCTATCTATTCTGTTATGTGATCAATGTTGAGAGTGTCCACTAGTGAAAGTGTAATCCCTAGGCCTTGTTCCTAAATACCGCTGAGTTACTACCGCTTGTTTATCGTTTTATCGTGTTACTACTCGCTGCAATACTACCACCACCAACTACACGCCAGCAAGCACTTTTCTCGGCACCGTTGCTACCTGCTCATACTTATTCATACCACCCGTATTTCACTATCTCTTCGCCGAACTAGTGCACCTATTAGGTGTGTTGGGGACACAAGAGACTTCTTGCTTTGTGGTTGCAGGGTTGCATGAGAGGGATATCTTTGACCTCTTCCTCCCCGAGTTCGATAAACCTTGGGTATCCACTTAAGGGAAACTTGCTGCTGTTCTACAAACCTCCGCACTTGGAGGCCCAACACTGTCTACAGGAAAGGAGGGGAACGTAGACATCAAGCACTTTTCCGGCGCCGTTGCCGGGAGGAAAGGTAAAAAGGCACTCATACTACGGTCTCGTGTAAAGTATTTTTCCGGCGCCGTTGTGTGTGTGCTCAAAGCTATTTCCTTTAGATCCTGCAATTGCATCTTGTTGTTTCTTGTTTACACTAGTTTGGCATAATGTACAAGAGTGAGCTTCTTATTCTATTTCCTGATTTAAAACTTGGATTGTTTGATGCGAAAATTAAAAAACCTATGAAATCTTATTTACATGCTGGTAGTAATATTAGTATGAACGCTTTGAACACCATTGTTGATAATGATATAGAAAGTTCTAAGCTTGGGGAAGCTGGTTTTCATGATATTTTTAGTCCCCCAAGCATTGAGGAGAAAATTTTCTTTGATGATACTTTGCCTCCTATTTATGATGATTATAATGATAGTGGTCTTTTGGTGCCACCTACTATGGAGAGTAAATTTTGTTGTGATTATACTATGCCTCCTACACTTGATGAGAATAATAATGATAGCTACTTTGTTGAATTTGCTCCCACTACAACTAATAAAATTGACTATGCCTATGTGGAGAGTAATTATTTTATGCATGAGACTCATGATAAGAATGCTTTATGTGATAGTTATATTGTTGAGTTTGCTCATGTTGCTACTGAAAGTTATTATGAGAGAGGAAAATATGGTTGTAGAAATTTTCATGTTACTAAAACACCTCTCTATGTGCTGAAATTTTTGAAGCTACACTTGTTTTATCTTCCTATGCTTGTTACTTTGCTCTTCATGAACTTGCTTATTTACAAGATTCCTATGCATAGGAAGCATGTTAGACTTAAATGTGTTTTGAATTTGCCTCTTGATGCTCTCTTTTTCTTCAAATACTATTTCTTGCGAGTGCATCATTAAAACTCGCTGAGCCCATCTTAATGGCTAAAAAGAAAGAACTTCTTGGGAGATAACCCATGTGTTATTTTGCTACAGTACTTTGTTTTATATTTGTGTCTTGGAAGTTGTTTACTACTGTAGCAACCTCTCCTTATCTTAGTTTTGTGTTTTGTTGTGCCAAGTAAAGTCTTTGATAGTAAAGTAAGTACTAGATTTGGATTACTGCGCAGAAACAGATTTCTTTGCTGTCACGAATCTGGGTCTAATTCTCTGTAGGTAACTCAGAAAATTATGCCAATTTACGTGAGTGATCCTCAGATATGTACGCAACTTTCATTCAATTTGAGCATTTTCGTTTGAGCAAGTCTGGTGGCCTAATAAAATCCATCTTTACGGACTGTTCTGTTTTGACAGATTCTGCCTTTTATTTCGCATTGCCTCTTTTGCTATGTTGGATGAATTTCTTTGATCCATTAATGTCCAGTAGCATTATGCAATGTCCAGAAGTGTTAAGAATGATTGTGTCACCTCTGAATATGTCAATTTTTATTGTCCACTAACCCTCTAATGAGTTGTTTCGAGTTTGGTGTGGAGGAAGTTTTCAAGGGTCAAGAGAGGAGGATGATATACTACGATCAAGGAGAGTGAAAGCTCTAAGCTTGGGGATGCACCCGGTGGTTCACCCCTGCATATATCAAGAAGACTCAAGCGTCTAAGCTTGGGGATGCCCAAGGCATCCCCTTCTTCATCGACAACATTATCGAGTTCCTCCCCGAAACTACATTTTTATTCGGCCACATCTTATGTGCTTTACTTGGAGCGTCTCGTGTGCTTTTGTTTTTGTTTTTGTTTGAATAAATTGGATTACATCATGCTTGAGTGGGAGAGAGACACGCTCCGCTGGTTCATATGAACACATGTGTTCTTAGCTCATAATATTCATGGCGAAGTTTCCTCTTCGTTAAATTGTTATATTGTTGGAATTGGAAAATGATACATGTAGTAATTGCTATAAATGTCTTGGGTAATGTGATACTTGGCAATTGTTGTGCTCATGTTTAAGCTCTTGCATCATATACTTTGCACCTATTAGTGAAGAATACATAGAGCATGCTAAAATTTGGTTTGCATATTTGGTTTCTCTAAGGTCTAGATAATTTCTAGTATTGAGTTTGAACAACAAGGAAGACGGTGTAGAGTCTTATAATGTTTTCAATATGTCTTTTATGTGAGTTTTGCTGCACCGGTTCATCCTTGTGTTTGTTTCAAATAACCTTGCTAGCCTAAACCTTGTATCGAGAGGGAATACTTCTCATGCATCCAAATCCTTGAGCCAACCACTATGCCATTTGTGTCCACCATACCTACCTATACTACATGGTATTTTCCCGCCATTCCAAAGTAAATTGCTTGAGTGCTACCTTTAAAATTCCATCATTCACCTTTGCAATATATAGCTCATGGGACAAATAGCTTAAAAACTATTGTGGTATTGAATATGTAATTATGCACTTTATCTCTTATTAAGTTGCTTGTTGTGCGATAACCATGTTTACTCGGGGAACGCCATCAACTCATTGTTGAATTTCATGTGAGTTGCTATGCATGTTCGTCTTGTCTGAAGTAAGGGCGATCTACACTGAGTTGAATGGTTTAAGCATGCATATTGTTAGAGAAGAACATTGGGCCGCTAACTAAAGCCATGAATCATGGTGGAAGTTTCAGTTTGGACATAAAACCTCAATCTCTTATGAGAATATTAACTGTTGTTGAATGCTTAAGCATTAAAAGAGGAGTCCATTATCTCGTTGTCTATGTTGTCCCGGTATGGATGTCTAAGTTGAGAATAATCAATAGCGAGAAATCCAATGCGAGCTTTCTCCTTAGACCTTTGTACAGAGCGGCATAGAGGTACCCCATTGTGACACTTGGTCAAAACATGTGCATTGTGATGATCCGGTAGTCCAAGTTAATTAGGACAAGGTGCGGGCACTATTAGTATACTATGCATGAGGCTTGCAACTTGTAAGATATAATTTACATGATACATATGCTTTATTACTACCGTTGACAAAATTGTTTCATGTTTTCAAAATAAAAGCTCTAGCACAAATATAGCAATCGATGCTTTCCTCTTTGAAGGACCATTCTTTTACTTTTATGTTGAGTCAGTTCACCTATTTCTCTCCATCTCAAGAAGCAAACACTTGTGTGAATTGTGCATTGATTCTTACATATTTGCATATTGCATTTGTTATATTGCTTTACATTGACAATTATCCATGAGATATACATGTTACAAGTTGAAAGCAACCGCTGAAACTTAATCTTCCATTGTGTTGCTTCAATACCTCTACTTTGAATTATTGCTTTATGAGTTAACTCTTATGCAAGACTTATTGATGCTTGTCTTGAAGTACTATTCATGAAAAGTCTTTGCTTTATGATTCAGCTTGTTTACTCATGTCATTACCATTGTTTTGATCGCTGCATTCATTACATATGTTTACAATATGATCAAGGTTATGATGGCATGTCACTTAAGAAATTATCTTTGTTATCGTTTTACCTCGCTCGGGACGAGCGTAACTAAGCTTGGGGATGCCGATACGTCTCCGACGTATCGATAATTTCTTATGTTCCATGCTACTTTATTGATGATATCTACATGTTTTATACACATTATATGTCATATTTATGCATTTTCTCGGAACTAACCTATTAACAAGATGCCGAAGTGCCGCCTCGTTTTCTCGCTGTTTTTGGTTTCGTAAATCCTAGTAACGAAATATTCTCGGAATCGGACGAAATCAACGCCCATGTTCCTATTTTTCCCGGAACCATCCAGAACACTCGAGAGCTGCCAGAGATGGGCCAGGGGGGCCCCACACCACACCTGGGCGCGGGCCAGGCCCTGGCCGCGCCACCTGGTGGTGAGGGCACCCTGGTGACCCCCCTGCGCCGCCTCTTCGCCTATAAGAAGCCCCTGGATCAGAAAACCCGAGACCAATTGACGAAACCCACGAAAACCTTCCAGAGCCGCCGCCATCGCGAAGCCAAGATCTGGGGGACAGGATCTCTGTTCCGGCACCCCGCCGGTGCGGGGAAGTGCCCCCGAAGGCTTCTCCATCGACACCGCTGCCATCTCCACCGCCATCTTCATCACCGCTGCTTGCTCCCATGAGGAGGGAGTAGTTCTCCATCGAGGCTCGGGGCCGTACCGGTAGCTATGTGGTTCATCTCTCTCCTATGTGTTTCAATACAATAATCTCATGAGCTGCCTTACATGATTGAGATTCATATGATGATGCTTGTAATCTAGATGTCATTATGCTAGTCAAGTGAGTTTTACTTATGTGATCTCCGGAGACTCCTCGTCCCACGTGTGTAAAGGTGACAAGTGTGTGCACCGTGTGGGTCTCTTAGGCTAGATTTCACGAGAATACTTATTCACCGTTGAATGGCATAGTGAGGTGCTTATTTATATCTCTTTATGATTGCAATGTGTTTATATCACAATTTATCTATGTGCTACTCTAGTGATGTGTTATTAAAGTAGTTTTATTCCTCCTGCATGTGTGCAAAGGTGACAATGCGTGCACCGTGTTAGTACTTGGTTTATGCTATGATTATAATCTCTTGTAGATTATGAAGTTAACTATTGCTATGATAAATTGATGTGATCTATTCCTCCTACATATGCATGAAGGTGACAAGTGTGCATGCTATGCTAGTACTTGGTTTAGTCCGTTGATCTATCTTACACTAAAGGTTACTAAAACATGAGCATTATTGTGGAGCTTGTTAACTCCGGCATTGAGGGTTCGTGTAATCCTACGCAATGTGTTCATCATCCAACAAAAGTGTAGAGTATGCATCTATCTATTCTGTTATGTGATCAATGTTGAGAGTGTCCACTAGTGAAAGTGTAATCCCTAGGCCTTGTTCCTAAATACCGCTGAGTTACTACTGCTTGTTTACTCGTTTTACCGTGTTACTACCGCTGCAATACTACCACCACCAACTACACGCCAGCAAGCACTTTTCTCGGCACCGTTGCTACTGCTCATACTTATTCATACCACTCGTATTTCACTATCTCTTCGCCGAACTAGTGCACCTATTAGGTGTGTTGGGGACACAAGAGACTTCTTGCTTTGTGGTTGCGAGGTTGCATGAGAGGGATATCTTTGACCTCTTCCTCCCTGAGTTCGATAAACCTTGGGTATCCACTTAAGGGAAACTTGCTGCTGTTCTACAAACCTCTGCACTTGGAGGCCCAACACTGTCTACAGGAAAGGAGGGGGAACGTAGACATCAAGGCCCCTGGCATGTGGGAAGGGGGTGCCGGGCTCACCATTTAGGAGAACCCTCGAAGTGGCCGAAGCCAGCGACAAGCAGACCCAATCTCGCCAGGTTTGTCCAAAACCGAGCGCAGTCATGACCTCCAGAAGGTAAGCCCAACCCACAGAGTCGAAAGCCTTTGAGATGTCGAGCTTGAGGAAAAGGCATGCGGTCTTGGAGGAGTGCAATTCCTTGATGAGGTTCTGAACATGCAGGAAGTTGTCGTGGATACTCCTCTTTTTGACGAATGCACTTTGGCATTTGGAGACGATGTCCGGGAGAATCGGTGCAAGCCTATTCGCAAGCAGTTTGGAGAAAATCTTGGACAGACTATGAATGAGGCTGATCGGCCTATAATCCGCAAGTCCGGCCGCGTCCGGCTTTTTCGGGATGAGGATGATGTTGGCCGAGTTGATGAGGTTCGCACAGCCTCCACGCAAATTTGCCAAATGAAGGATAGCCGCCGTAATGTCCGCCTTAATAGTGTCCCAGCAGGCTTTGAAGAAGGCTCCAATGAAGCCATCAGGGCCAGGCGCTTTAACAGAGGGGAGCGAGAAGACAGCGTCCTTTATCTCATCGGCGTCGAAGGGAGCCTCCAAATCGGACAGATCATGGGAAGGGTAATTCAGACCCTCCCAATCCAGTCTTAGGAGACGAGGAGCCTTAGTGCCCATGATGCCTTTGAAGTGTTGAAACATCACATCCTGCTTATCATCCTCTGTGATCGCCACGCCCGAGGCATGGGTGAGGGTCTGGATGTGGACCTTACGACGACGTCCATTTGCCCTGGCATGGAAGAGCTTCGAGTTTGCATCTCCTAACCGGATCCAAGTTAGCCTGGACCTTTGACGGAGCTTCACTTTCTGGATAGCAAGCAGACCCAAGTAGGAGGACTTGAGTTGCGTCCGGAGTGACCTTTCCCCCACCGAGAGGGGCCTAGACTCTTCAGCCTGGTCGAGGCGCCAAATGACCTCCTTGGCCGTGGCAATTTGAGTACGCAAGTCACCCACACTTTCTCGTTGCCACTTTTTCAGCGCCTTGGCGGTCCTGGAGAGCTTTATGTGGACACGACGGATGGGATCAGCCGCAAGAACCGGCTTGGTCCAGGCAGCGGAGACAGTCTCTTTGAAGCCGTGCATACTAAGCCAGAACTCCTCAAACTTGAAGGAAGGTTTTCTTTGGCTCGCGACATTGCCTTGGAGGAATAGGGGGGCGTGATCCGAACAAGCCGAGGTGATAGCTTGGAGATAGGCATTCAGGAAAGCAGCATCCCACTCTGCCGAGAAGAAGACGTGGTCGATCTTCGTGAGCACAGGGTCGGCCTGGGCATTTGACCAAGTGAAGCGTCGCCCATCCATGCGCATATCTTTTAATTCGAGGAAGTCCCTGGCAGCTCTGAATTTGCCGATGAGGCGACGATTGATATTCAAGTTGTTCTTGTCGGACGCTTTGGTGATGAGGTTGAAATCCCCCAATATGAGCCAGGAATCACGGACGAAAGGTCGGAGGCCACGTAACTCGTCAATGAAAGCGAGCTTTTCCTGGAAGCCCTGAGGTCCGTAGACACAGGTGATCGACCACTCAGCTCCGTCGCTACTAGACTTTATGGTGGCCGAAAGCGTGGAGGGAGTGGCGTGGATGTCCGAGATGGAGAAGTGAGCGTCGGAGCAAGCGATGATCATGCCGCCGCGGGTTCCTAAGGAGGGAAGGAAAGCGTAGCCCGCGACGAAAGACGGGCCGAGCGTGTAGGTGATGATAGCATCATCCACCATGGCGAGCTTGGTCTCCTGGAGACAGACGATGGTGGCTCGGGTATCTTTTACGAGGTCTCGTACCGCGTCGCGACGCACTTTGTCATTTAACCCGCGAGGGTTCCAGCCGAGGATGTTGACACAGCTTTGATCCATTAAAGGAAACAAGCAAACACGTGGACGGGGCGCTCAGAAGACAAAACATCAGCCCACAAATCAGTAGAAGCGAAGTCTCTGTTTGCAGTGGAGCGAATACAGTTGCGTAGACCTAGAGGAGCCGAACCGGAGCTACGGGGCACATGCCCAGCGATACAAACACGGGCCAAATGGCCAATGCAACAGCCCGAAGAGGGGGCACTAAACATCAGCACCAGAGGTCACAGGTTTGGCCAAAGCAGTGGCCGGTGCCTTCTTCTTTACTTTCTTGACCTGCTTGACAAGGGCTTTGAGCGCCTTGATCGCGGACGCGGCGAGAGGGGCGTTCTGGAACATCTGCTGGTAGGCGATGGTGGAAGCAGCATCGAATGAAGCGGCCGGGGCCAGAATTCCGCAGACCCTTGCGACGAGCTCCTGGATGGCAATGGAGCCCTCGCTGAGCTGGCGCGCCTTCTTCTTGATGGCGATACGGCCACTGCGCCGCGGCGATCCAATGGCGATGGCGCGCGTCTTCTTCTGCCGCGGAGCGGGCGTGCCTAGCAGAGGCTGGAGCACCGGCCCAGTGACCGACGCCAGGAACTCCTGCAGAGGTGCTGCGGCGACGGCGTCCTGGACGTGATCCCCATCAACGGACGGGCAGGCCAAGCCAAGGCCTGGAGGAGTGGCCGTGGGCCTCTGCCCCGGGCTCGGCAGGCTAGGCATGGGCGAGATGATCGGGGACGCCGGCTCCCTGGAGACCGTCAAGCAAGCCGCGGCGTCCCAGGCTTCAGACCCCACGACCGGCGAGGCCGGCAGCGACGAGAGGATGGGCGAGGCCAAGCCGAGCGAGGCCAAGCCCAAAGCCCCGTCGTCGATCTCCTGATCAGGAGAGGAGAGGTGCAGCAGCTCCAGCTGCCCTAGGATCGCTCCGTCGTCGACGAAAGGCGTCTGGTCTGCGAGGCCCACGTCCTCCTCAAAGCCACGAGGGGAGCAGTTGGTGACCAAGGTAGGCGGCTGGGCCGGTTGCGGAGGCGGCAGAGGCCCGCAGGCCTTGTCGATGAAGGAGAGGGCACGTCCCTGCCATGCGCGCAGCGCCGCCGACTCGGCCAGAATGGGCGCCACAGCCTCCTTGAGGCAAGCCAAGAGCTCAGAACGCAGCAAGGCGGCTTGCTCCGCAATGAAGGCACGCAGCTCGCCGCCGTGCTCGGCCCAGGCCGTAGGTGGCGGCACCGGTGCAGCGTCCGCCATGACGATGTCGGCGCCGTGGCGGCGCCCGTGGTCACCGTGTCCACCGTCGCGGCGGCGTGGAGAGCGAGTCCGCTCACGGCGGAAGCTCCCGTCCGTGCCCCAGCGATCGCCGAGGCCCCTCCTGTCCCTGGTGGCCGCGCCGTCGCGGTCATGGTCGTCGTCGCGATCATCCCGACGCGGATGCAGACGCGGGTGATCATCACGTGGGCCGCCGCGACCCCGTCGAGCAAGGGCCGCCGCGCGCGCCAGGACCTCGTCATCGTCTTCATTCTGCATGGGCGTAGGGGGCATACCATCGACGGTGAGATAATGCCAGTCAAAGCTTACCGGCGTCGGCCGGAATGCGGCGGCGTCGGTGCTGGAGCCAAAGAAGTCGAGCGGCGCCGTGCTGTAGTCCTCCATCTTGTCCAGGTGCACGATGATGCGGAAAGTGGCGCCGCGCTTGCTGCCGGTGGGGCGGACCTCGTGGACGAAGACCTCAGAGGCCAAGCCGCCGGCGCCCCTGCTGGTGAAGGTGAGCCAAACCACCTTAGGAATGGAGCTGGGGTTCGCCGTCCAAGCCCAAACGTCGAGGGACCTGGCGCTGGCCAACAGCGCGGACGAGTCGTCCAGCCGGTCGAAGGAGCAGCGGCGGCCGATGATGCGCTCGGCGACGTACGGCGTGAGGCCGTAAGCAGGGACACCCTCGAGACAGAGGCGGACGCGGAAGGACATGGCGGCCCCGAACGCGTGCTCGAGCGGGCGCCATGGCCGCAGCTGGATCAAAGCATTGTCGGCCTTGATGCGCCCACGCTTGAGCACCTCCGTGCAGTGGGCCTTGTGCTCGAATTTGAGGAGGAACTGCACCGGCTGATGAGGGCAGACGCTAAGGTCGCGGTGGCTGAGGCGGAACTCCTTCCGGATGGCACGGTCGATGGCTTTGGCTTCAATCTTGCGGTTGCCGTTGACGACCCAGCCGATGGCGGCGGTAGCCTCCCAGTTCTTCATCTCCTGGTCCATCTCGAAGGAGGAAGCGATGATGACGGTGTCCTCCTCGGGCCGCGTCGCGGCGGAGCCGATGCCACTGTGAGCCATGGGTGGGGGAGGAGGCAGGGCGGCGACAGGCCCGGGAGTAGGCGTTCCGACGACGGCCGGCGGAGGAGCGGCGACGACAGCAGCCCACGAACGGGCGCCCGGAGCGGAGGGAGACGAGGACGAGGGGCGCGGGCGTGGTTGAGGTAGAGCCTGAGCCCCTGGTCGTCTCTTGGCGGCGCGCTTGGCGAGGCGGAGAGGGCAGGTGCGCTCTTTGTGGCCGGAGAGGTTGCAGGAGAGGCACCTCACTTTATCACGACAGGCGGAGGCGAGGTGGTGGTGCGCGGGCGCGAGACAACGGGCACAGAGGCCGTCGGTCCTCTTTTTGAAGCGGATGGCAGCTGCCTCGGCCTGGGACTGGCGCAAAGCCGACGGGGGCGCCCTTCCTTCATTGCGCCATGAAGAGCCGTCCCGTCGCGAGCGGCGCCGCGGCGTGGCAGAGACCCATCCCTCATCGTCTCGGGAGGGGGGCGCCGCGGGCGGAGTTGACGTGCCTTGACGAAGGTAGGTGGCCGGAGCAATGACAATGGAGCGGAGCAGCGGGGCATTGAAGGCGCCCGCTCCACCGGCCACATTAATGGCGGGGGCGACGGTCAACCCGTGGAGAGACGGAGCAGAGGGGGGGGCCCCCAGCGTCGCGATGGCTGAGGCAGGCGCGGAGTCCGGCACGAACTCGGAGTCGCAGGAGGCAGCCCGCCCCACCGAGCGGTTCGGAGAGATCGACGGCGGCGTGGCGGCCCGATCCCGATCCGGATCGGAGACGAGGATGGATCCTTGGAGGAGAGAACGCCTCCGCTCCTCCGAGAGGAACCACGGAGCCTGGGGGGAGAGACGAACCTGGGGGACGGGGGCGGCCGGCCGCCCGGCGGCCGGAGGGGTGGAGGAGGCCGCCGTCGGGCGCGGGGAGGAGGCCGCGGTCGCCGCGGCAGGAAGCATCTTTTTCCTTCCACTACTAGCAACTGGGATAAACTGCTAGGGAGATATATTATTCCACATCTTAGAATGATTCTTATTGGTGCAAATGTTTCATCAAGTGGTAAGATTGTTAAGCAAGTTCTTGCAAGATGAATTTCCAATTAGCTAAGTAAAACAGACACAAATCCATCGAATCTAAAAAAAATTGGACACAGTGAAGAATCAGCTAAGGTAAGGATTGGCACATGTTCCTGAACTTTTAAGTCCCCAGTACAAGAAATCACAACAAAAGAACTACACAGACGATTAAGTAGCTTGGACTTAGAAGCTACCAGCCCAGGCCACAACGAATTTAACTGAACCAAAATGTAAATGCCACTCTGGATATATTCTTCTGCCCTAAGACTACCCAAGCATACAACACAACCGTCATTTTGGAGTAGATTTATTCTGGACGAAAATTTGCACTTAGAAGGAAGTAAAATAAAGTAACCACTTCAAATATTTTGAACTGAGGACTAACCAGATGCCGTCACTTGCTATAAGAAGAAACTCAGTATCATCAGTTATGTCCGCCTAGCAAAAAAGTGCAATATCCATTAGAAGTTTAGAACACACCCATGTAAACAAATTTATACTCCACTAACACAGCTAAATTAACTTACAGTGCGAACATCAGGATTACATGTCACCATCTGTTCTGTAGCAGACAAACCGTTCGATTTCAAGACAAAATCACCTGAAATGCAAGTAGGCAAATTGCCAAGTATAATGAAATAGATAGAATAGAAGTATGCAACTGACCAAAAAGAATCAAATAAGATTGTACCAATAGATCTAGACATGGCTAGGAGCCCATTAACACGATAGCTGCCCAACTGTACTCTTTCCTGTCCTGCACACCAAACACGTCGCGTATCCCTGGTTACTCGTCCTCCAGCAGTTTGAATTCTCCGACGTTCATCCGGAAGGTTTGGTTTGTGATCGGTGGATAAATCCATTGCCTTTGGATGAATGGATAAAAGGACATTAAAGCACCCACTGAATGCACTTATTATGACAAAAGAGCTGAACAATTAGGTGCCACCTAGATATTTGATAAGGGAACAGTAACTATACCTGACCATTCCTTGAGAGTACACAGCGAGAATCACCAACACTTCCAACAATGATTTGGTTTCCTCTAATGAGAGCCACAGAGGCTGTGCTTCCTTCAGAGTAAGGGATTCCCTGAAAGAAAAAGTTTCCAAACTAAATTATACGAAAAAAATTCCAACTCTTGTATGGAATAAACAAGCATTGAGAGTCACTAGGAGGAATTTTTTTTCTGTGTTCCCTTAGATAACGAAGCAATCAACCGAATGATGAATTCGAGCACATTAAGAGAGTTATTTCTAATGTCATACCTTGATTCTGGGAATATGACAAGTGATAACAGCCAAGGTGGAATGACCAAGGAGAACAACTTAGAAGCATTTGACCTCCAACTCAATAAACCAGCCAATCAATATAACAACTACTCCAACCTCCAACTCAAAAATTGGAGAAATGAGTAATAGATTTATATATATACCACTTCCAACTCGAAAGCATATCTCCAGAAAGTAAAATAGAACCTCCATAATCCATGTGATTCCTTCCAGTTCGTTTTTACAGATAATAGTATGCATATTATCCAAGAGATACAATCTTTGTTAACTTCTTCAAAAGCTTGATACTGAAGCACAATACTTGATAATCAACTTGGAGGAAACCAAACCTTAGCACAAGTAGCAGCCCTGAGACAATTTAGCAAATTGAAACTAAAACGGCGCCGGCGGGGTCTAGCTAACGCTCTCCATTCATCATATTCTCTCAGCTGCTCATCCATTCTGCAACAATTAAGGAGGAACAGTGATTACATATTTCATATTTGCACAGGCAACATGCCAAACCTTCTTTGCTACGAGAACAGGACAACTATGAATAAAATAGGTGTAATATTGGCACTTTCACCTTTGACAACTGAAAAGGGATAAAACTTACAGAGCCTGAGATATAGAGTACAAGATTTAGTTAAATGACCTGAAGAACACTTGCCGCACTGCACCATCCAGATTGTTCTGGTAATCTTCATCTCGTAGAAGCTCAGTATGAAATCGGTTCGCACAATACAGTGCAACATTAGCTCCTGAAACAGATAATATATTTCTAAGTCTGGCATTGTCATATAAGTATACACATATAACAGAGGAACGTGGAATCAATAGAATGTGCATAGAAGCTTATATTCGAAAAAATGTGATGAACACTGCAGCTGAACATCCATTCAATAGGTATCACTGGAGAGAAGTGATACACTCAACACAGTGATAATATACACCCCACCTCTGTCATTAACAGATCAGAATAAAGTTTTGATTATTCCTCACAAATCACAACACTTCAGAGTACAATAATCACAACTCCAACACATGAAACGTTTGGTCCATCGCAGGTATTACTTTTGCACAATCCACGTTATATCTGCACTATCCAACAAGCACAGTACTGATGTAATAAGTTGACATGTTTCGATTTGTTGTTAGCAAGATCAGAAAGGAAGATCAAACCTCCATGGCCATCATAAACACCAAAGAATGATGTGGACCCGGTATGATCTAGATCTAGGATAGTTGTATGCTGAAAAACAATAAGAGCGAAAGTCAAGCTTGAGACAAGTACTTGTGAGCCGATAAAAAATATTTGTGAAGAACATCCCAAGAACTGTACAAAGTAGTTGCCACAGTACTCACAGCATCTTCCATGTACGAGCACAGTCCTTGCATAGTTGATGTGGCATAGTTAATTCTGTCATTCTCGTCTTTGACAGTGAACTTCTTCAGATAAGAATGGCCTTGACCCATTGTGGGGTTTACTTTCCTGGAAGATTGAAGTATGAGTATAGTAGACTAGGAAATGTAATCCAAGAAAGAAAAAAACTAGGAACTGAAGAAAACTGAATGTACTGATGCTGACTGCATTACAGATCGTTATATGCATTTAAGAAAGGGTTAAGTAGCTCCATCATGTTACTGCATGTACATATTGCATTCTGGGATGCTTATACAGTATGCGGAAATTGCATTCTCCTATAACAGAATATAGGGGTTTGCACAGAAGATCCTACACAAGAATCAAACGACACGAACAGTACATACAAGCTTCAGGAACTGAAATCATACTAGAATTGTGTAAATATATGAAACGAACAGAGTAGAGTAAGCAAGAGTGCACGATCTCATTCAAGAAGTAAGACTTGGCGGATGCTTTGGTTTAATTAGTGGCAAGGCACATTTATTAGGACTCGACATCAACAGCAAGCACTAATAGACGATCAAGACACAGCAAGAATAACAGGAGGAATCAACAATCATCGTCTCGGAACAAAATTGGTCACAGAACGCTGACACAGCGTGCTCTGCTCGATCAGTAGGCCACGAACCGAAGAAGAAGCGAGAAGATCACACGAGTTTTGAAGCAAAAAAACAGCAAGAGTAGCAAGACGAATCAACGAACATGCCGGGGCCGAAGAACAAAATTGGTCACGGAAGGCTGACGCGCACGGCCCTCTGCTCGACGAGCATCCCACGAACCGAAGACGCAGACGAAACTCACGGGTTTTGGATCGAAAACAGCAGCAATAGCAAGAGGAAGAATCAACGAACGTGCCGTCGTCTCAGAACAAAAGCGGCAATAGAACGCGCGCCGACGCACCGCGCTCCTCCGCTCGATGAGTCGCCCACGCACGAACCAACCGAAGAAGAAGCAGAAGAAGGGAGTCCCGCGGGTTTGGAATCGAAAACAGCAACGATAGCAAGACGAATCAACGAACATGGCGGTCTTGGAGGAACAAAAATGGCCACGGAACAGAATGCCGACACACCGCGCTCCTCTGGTCGATCAGCAGCCCGCGAACGAGCCGAAGAAGCAGAAGATCTCACGAGAGAGGAGACGGGAAGGGAGGGGAAGGGGACGAGGATCACCTCTCTCACCGTGGTCCTCCGCTGCTCCGCCTCCGCTGCTTGTGGCTTGTGCGTCTGCGTCTGCTCGGAGTCGGAGGAGAAGAGAGGGGAAAAGTTTGTTGCGGTGGTGCAGAGCTGCAGCGGCAGCAAATATACTGCTCGCCTGGCAGCCAGCCAGGCGAGGCGACGGAGGCTGCGTTTCCTGCCCTCCGATCGCTAACCGCCCCTGACGTGGAGGATCGGACGGCCCTGATGAGCCCGTGCGAGACACGTGTCCCAGGGACCAGCCACGGCCCTGATGCCGCGCGCGCGTGACGTGTCTTCCGCACGCCGCCGTCACGCCGCCCGCCAGTCGCCACCCGGGAGGGCAGGCCGCCCGCCGCCGTCACGCCTTGCTCCGCGCTCGCCGTCGGAGCCGCATCCAGATCCCAGCGCCCTCCCTCGCCCTCGACCCCCGCTGCTCCGGCTGGAGGCGACCGGCCGAACGGCGGATTCCCCGCGCCCGCCATCGCCCTCGACCCCCGCTTCTCTGCCCTCCCCGCTGCTCCGGCTGGAGACGACCGGCCGAACGGCGGATTCCCCGCGCCCGCCATCGCCAGGCGGCGGATTCGTCGGGCTCCAAGAATCCCCGCGCTTCCGTCGCTGTCTCCGTTGACTCCCCCAAACTCTCGTAGCCTCCGGTCTCCTCCCTCATGGCGCGCCGTCTCGGCTGCCCTTCCTACCGGCACCGGAGAAAGCCCAGCGAGAGAGATTTTTCTTTTTTTGCAAAGGCTTCTCCATTTCCGGATGAGGGAGGGGGACGGAACACTCGAGAGTGGAGACATTGAGCTGAGTTCAGCGCTGATGCTTGCTGTGAACGTTTAGGCCGAGTTCAGCACATACTTACATCTAAAAAAAAAGCATATAGTTTTAAAAACCGGACCGGACCGATGGTTGAACAATAAAAAACAGGAACCGGAGGTCGGTCAACCCGAGAAAAACCACCGACTCGCCGGTTTTGACTTGAATCGGCGATCGGACAGTTTGGTCTAAGTCGAATGGTTCAATGCGGTTTCCTGAAATACCCCTCATTTAACTCGAATCTATGCAAAAAATACAGCGGTAAAATTGAAAATAGCAAAAATCAAGGGTTTCACTAGTTTTTTTTATTGATCTGTAATAGTCACGCTCGTTCGTCACTTGATGCTCAATTATATTTCTCATTTTGGAATAAATACGCTCAAACAAACTTCAATTTCTCTCACAACCGGAAGCGCTACAAGTTTTTCTTAAGACGCGAATAACAAGCTTTTGCAAGTTCATAGAGCACTACTACCTCCGTTTCAAGGAATAAGGCGCACGCGTATTCCAATACGAACTTTGACCATAAAAATTGAGCAATAAAATCTTAATTATATTATATGTATATAGTATCATTGGATTCGTATTGAAAAGTACTTTTTAATGATACTAATTTCATACAAATAATATTTATTATTTGAAGTAATTCTTTATCAAACAAAAAGCTCGCAAAACGAGGACACCTTATTCCTTGAAACGGAGGTAGTACATCCATAAGTCAACCACCATTCATCTAGAGAAATGAAAAGATGCATATTAATTATAAAATTAATATAGATGAACAAACAAAAATAAAGCGCCATACCATGAAGCATTGCATCTATCATTAATAGCTCGCACTCGACCAAAATCACCCTCTGCACCTCTGAAAATCATCATCTCTGATGGCAAAGCCTTGTGCAAAGCTGGATTTCTTTGCTATATATCTCTCAATAACACTATAGCTCTAGAAGTAGTGGTGTGATACTTTGACATAACCTCATCATCATATTGGTTGGTTGGGTGCTGATTTTTATTTATGTGCTTATCCCACCTCTCCTCTATAGCTTTAAGAACCGGTTGTTGGATTGCTCTCTTCTTTTTTTTGAACCTCTTCTCAATCTCTTCTATTGCACAATGTAATGCTCCAAATACATATCTCACTAAAGGTTTCAAGAAGTTACAAATGGAAGCATAATCTTTCCAAAATTGTTGATCCAATACAAGGTCAACAAAATGTCGTGATTTTGCTTCTCCTGCGCATGGAGCCCATGTCCACTCTTTTAATATAACCATGCTATGAAGAACATCTTTTTGCTTGTGTATACTTCATAATGCAACAAAATTAGTAGCAAAGAGAGTTGGTCTGGGATGAAATATTCCATGTTCATTAGTGACTGTCGCATAAGAAAACGTGGGTTGCAATGGTTGTACAAGTACATAGTGATATGGGGTGGCCCGATCTTCTCAGTAAGCAACGGTGGTGATGATGATCACGGGGTGATAGCAGCGGAGAAACACGACGATGTAATGGATGATAACTTGTATGACGCAACGAGATCTCTCGATTGGTCCCTGTCGCCAGATGCAACAGCTCTCAACCCTGCAAGATATTCGCAACTCCACACACTTGCGCACGTAGCCGCCGACCACGAAGCTGTAAGTTGCAATCGTCTAATTCCCAATGGAACAACAGATCACACAAGACTTTTTAAGGATCTACACAATATCAAGCAATATGGTGTAGGGATTCAATAGTTTTGCTAGAGCAAACAACTAAGAACTAGGGTTTATCTTAAACGTGGTCTAAAACCGCTAGGGGGTCGTCCAAGGCACTTATATAGGCGTCCGGGACGAGTTCTGGTCGAAAGATACAAGTAAAACCGACCCAGAATAGATCCGGTCGAGACGGACTCGGACCGGTCCGGTGCCGGGATCCGATCGACCGGGCTGTGGACCGGCCGGCCCGGTCGGTGGTCCGGTCAACCGGGCGGCAACCGGGAAACTGCGAAGTTTCTGCTTTCTGCCCGGTACGATGCGCTCCCTCCGGTTGGCGGCCGGTTGGCGGCCGGTTGACCGGGCCAGGGACCGGGCGGCCCGGCGTGGGGGCCGGTCTGACCGGGCGCTGGACCGGCCTGGACTTCTTCTTCTCCTCTCGCGCATTCCTCCCGCTCCTCCCTCGCGCGTCCATGAGATATCTTCATGTCCAGCTCCTTGTCCAACTTCACGTCCATCTTCACGTCCAGCTGCTCCTCTCCTCCTCGTGCGATGCTTGTCTCCTCTTCATACCAGATGACACATAAGTAATAGGACTTAGGTAGTATAAAGTTCTCATCAATCAAAGTATCGTTTAGGAACAAGTTCACCTGTTGCTTAAGTAGCTTCGCACGAGCTCGTGTCATTGGTCCAATCCTGACTTCATTGGACTTGAGCTTCACAGCAGGTTCATCTTCCGTTGGTAATGACGGAGGTAGTAGTGAGGTAGGGATGTCCTCATCATCCCCCCCCCTTCAAAAGGCGTCGACCCCGACGCTCCAAGGTCTTCTCCGTCATATGGTGTCAAATCAGCAACATTGAAAGAATTATCGACACCAAACTCATCCTCCGGAAGATCTATCGAGTATGCATTATCATTGATCTTGGCAAGCACTTTGTAAGGACCAGCACCACGAGGCTTCAACTTAGACTTCCGCAGCTTCGGGAACCTATCCTTGCGAAAATGTACCCAGACCAAATCACCAGGCTTGAACAACATCTTCTTGCGCTTCTTATTCATCCTTGCAGCATTGCTCTTGCCTTTCTTCTCAATCAACTCTTTAGTCTTCACATGAATCTTTTTCACAAAATCTGCCCTCTTTGATGCCTCCATATTAACTCTCTCATGTATAGGCAAAGGCAACAAATCAAGTGGAGTAATGGGTTTGAAACCATACACCACCTCAAAAGGACATAGCTCCGTGGTAGAGTGTACCGCCCTGTTGTAAGCAAACTCCATATGCGGCAAACACTCTTCCCACTCCTTCAGGTTCTTCTTGATCATGGATCTCAACAGTTGTGACAATGTTCTATTCACCACTTCAGTTTGACCATCAGTTTGAGGATGACAAGTGATACGTCTCCGACGTATCGATAATTTCTTATGTTCCATGCCACATTATTGATGATATCTACATGTTTTATGCATACTTTATGTCATATTTATGCGTTTTCCGAAACTAACCTATTGACGAGATACCGAAGGGCCAGTTGCTGTTTTCTGCTGTTTTTGGTTTCAGAAATCCTAGTAAGGAAATATTCTCGGAATCGGACGAAATCAACGCCCAGGGTCCTATTTTTCCACGAAGCTTCCAGAAGTCCGAAGGGGAAACGAAGTGGGGCCACGAGGTGGGGACACGGTGAGGGCGGCGCGGCCCAAGCCCTGGCCGCGCCGGCCTAGTGTGTGGCCCCACCAGGACTCCACCGACCTTGCCCTTCTGCCTACTTAAAGTCTCCGTCGCGAAAACCCTACCACGTTGGACGAAACAAGAGAAAACCTTCCAGAGCCGCCGCCATCGCGAAGCCAAGATCTGGGGGACAGGAGTCTCTGTTCCGGCACGCCGCTGGGACGGGGAAGTGCCCCCGGAAGGCTTCTCCATCGACACCACCGCCATCTTCATCAACGCTGATGTCTCCCATGAGGAGGGAGTAGTTCTCCATCGAGGCTCGGGGCTGTACCGGTAGCTATGTGGTTCATCTCTCTCCTATGTACTTCAATACAATAATCTCATGAGCTGCCTTACATGATTGAGATTCATATGATGATGCTTGTAATCTAGATGTCATTATGCTAGTCAAGTGGATTTTACTTATGTGATCTCCGGAGACTCCTTGTCCCACATGTGTAAAGGTGACAGTGTGTGCACCGTGTGGGTCTCTTAGGCTATATTTCACGGAATGCTTATTCACTGTTATGAATGGCATAGTGAAGTGCTTATTTATATCTCTTTATGATTGCAATGTGTTTTGTATCACAATTTATCCGTGTGCTACTCTAGTGATGTTATTAAAGTAGTTTATTCCTCCTGCACGGTGTAATGGTGACAGTGTGTGCATCGTGTAGTACTTGGCGTAGGCTATGATTGTGATCTCTTGTAGATTATAAAGTTGTTGCGGTCAGAAACCCACCGGCGAGCAGCGACGGGCAACACAGGAGAGCCGGGAGCAACTTAGGGCTGCGGCTGGCCCTGGTCCCTCCGAGCGACGGCCCGCAAAGAACTCCGGCACGCACGTCCGATGCTGATGCAAGGGCGTGCCACCTGACCTATACCTGGTCAGGAAGGTGATGGAGATGCCTCGCTTAGTTTCCTGCATGGCATACACGTAAACATTAAATACGAGCCTCGATCGGCTCTCAGGTTGTCCTGTGAATCGGCTCAAGGAGCCGATCCACCCATGATTCGTACGAGGTGCACGGATATATGGTGGTCCTGCTCGATCAAGATAAAGCTAAAGCAATCTACTAAAATTTAGGGTTTTCACCGCATAATCGGAACATCCTACTCACGATTGGGCCTCGCGACCGCGTACGGTGATCGTAAGCCGATCCTAGACAAGGCCTAAAAACCAACCCGAGGTTGATCCCCGGAACATCCTGTCTAGGACTAGCAAACTACACCCTACGCGCCGCTGGATCCTCCAACCCTTTGTAAGGCCTAACTATTGCAGATATTAAACTAATCCTTGAAGAACAAGGAGCAACCGTAACGGATCGGATCTACTAAATAGTGATCAAGCGGGGTGCCGCCCCTACACCTAAGATAGGTGTAAGGGCGGCTAGATGTATAAGGGTTGCACTACGACAACATATGATACGAAGAACAATGCTAACCCTAACACATCTAAGATAACTACGTTGCTCGCCATCAAAAAGGCTTCAGTACGAGCAACGCATGAATGACGAATAAACTTGTACTGCCTAGATCGCAAGATGCGATCTAGGCAGCATGATGCTTACCCGGAAGAAACCCTCGAGACGAAGGAGTTGGCGATGCGCCTAGATTGATTTGTGGTGAACGTTGGTTGTTGTTTATTTCATAAACCCTAGATACATATTTATAGTCCAGGGGACTTTCTAATTTAGGCGTGCACCTAACCGTGCACGGGTTAAACTCTATCTTTTAATCTAAGATGCGATCTACTATATTACAGATACACGGGCAATCTAGCCCAAACTCTTCGTGCAAGGCCGCTTCAGAGATCTTCCACGTGTAATCTTCCAAGCCCATCTCCCTTACGGCCCATCTCCTGATTTGGCCAAAATCTGGTGATAACACATGCCCCCCTGGTTTTGGTAATGATAATTTCAAAACCACTCTGTTTTTCCTTCGAAGGGTCATGTCGTGGCAGATCAGAACCGTCGCAGTATTCTTCATCATGATGACTTGCCTTCTCAACTTCTCTGCACGATTTGATAATTTTGGCTCCACCTCCTCGGAAACTGCTCGAGCAATAAATCTCTATTCTATCCCCTTTTATTTACAGCATCGAACAGTTCACCTCTTCATCCCCCTGCTCCAAATTAGCCGTCAGCCAAAAAAACCCTCTCCTTCCATAGCCATGCCGTCCTCTTCCCCCTCTTCCGGTTCTCTCCAATCCTCTTCCTCAAGCGAGTCGATCCAAGGGCACAACCAGATGGAGGCGTACAACAGGCGCGCTCCCAAGCATTGGGACGAGCGGGAGTGGGACTTCGATTTCGTGCCAGAGGGCCTACCCGAGGACCTCGTCTGGTCAGATGGGGCCATGCCCCTGACTGACGGGGAGGATGACCTCCGGTTCCTGATTGACGGAGCACTGGAGGCGGAGAGCGACGACGACGACCCTCCCTTCCGGGGTAAATTCACCTCCATCACCAAAGAAGAAAAAGAGGATGACGAAGACGAAGACATCTCCTCCGACACGAAGAAGGAACAGGAGGATGACACCTCCTCCGACGAACCGCCGCCAAAGCGCATCCGTGGCTGGGCTTGGTCAGATGAGGACGATGATGATGACGAGGAAGAAGCCTCCGCTGAAGGTTACAGTAGCAGCAACGAGGAACTCGTCGACGGCGAGCAATGACGGCAGCTACCCCAGCGACGGCGAAGACAGCAACAGCCCTTAGAGTAGGGACCTACTAGCATAGGATTAGCAGTAGCAATCTGTTCCTTTTTTGTTGAACAATCGGCTTCTCTTTGTAAGAAATCTTATTATCAATGAAAAACTTCCTTTGATTTTGCCGATGTCCTTTATGCTGATTTAGCCGATTTTTCCTCATCTGACTTTGTCGATTGTTAGCCTAATAAATGCTCAATGACCGATGGCAACGCATCGGTCTCTCACGATAATCTGCGAGACGAGGCCAATTCGAGTCATCCCTCCAAGTTAGCCAGCTCCGCCGATGACGATAGCACTTGGTACGGCCGATCGCAGCGAGGCCGGCGATTTGGTCTTGAGCGAGCGTCTTTAAGAGAGCCACGGAACTCGTTGCTGAATAAGCTTGGATGCTGAAACCGATAACTCCGTAACAAAAGCACCACTCTTCGAATCGGTTGCGATGTAGAGCCGACCGATTCCAACAAAATCGGCTCCCCAGAGCAAAGAACCTTTCGGGCGAGTTGCCCCCCGAGCCTCATCCAAGGCGAGAACAGTAATGAATCAGCCAAATGTGTCACCATCAGCTTCCAAGCTATAATGCAGAACCAACCGATTCCAACAAAATCGGCTCTCCAGAGCAAAGATATTTCTGGGCGAGCTGCCCCCCGAGCCTCTTCAGCTCCCATCAAAACGTGGCAGGAAAGCTTACGCCCAAAGAAACGACGCACTAAAAGGGTTCGGAAAGATCAGCAAATCCGTTCCTTGAACTAAGAAGCCTCCAATATAATGGTTTTCCGACTCCTCCTAGTTCAATCCTTTGCGCCTTGCTGATCAGATCGGCTCATCATCTTTGGCAGACTGATGCAACTTCCGGTGAGGATGTTTTGAATTTCTGATGCCCTCCAAGACTCTGGACATAACAACCTCTGAAAGTGACATCGACCAAGCCGCCACCTTGGTCCACGCCAGGCAAAACCGCCATAGCCGCTTGATCCGTCATCGGCTGTGCTCATGCTCCTAGGATAGGTATGCTCCCTTTGTTGGACTCACCCTTAACCTGATCTGCATGCTTACACTGGCACTGCTGAACTTGAAGACTTGCAGAAGGAGTTGGAGGTCTTGAGAAGGAATTCATCCAGTAGAGCCTCTCCTTGTAACTCAACAACTGCTCCATCGGGCTTCTGCTTATATCAGCTGTACCTCTTGAGTCGATGGCCATGCATCGGCTGTATACCCACTATGAGCTGTATACCCACTATGAGAATTTTTTTTACTGGCCGATTTTTCCTATCGGCCCCCAATGTTTCGCTGCACACATGTTCATCTGATTAGGTGCCCCCGAGCCGAATCTGTCAGGGAACTGCAGATATCGGCTCTGTAGTTAACCAAGGCACATGTATTTGCACGTCGGCTCCGGTAGGACCAATGTTGATTTTTCCTAACTCATCAGCCGACGTAAAACCGCTGCCCAGTAGATCGATGTTGAGCACAAGCAGAACATGTGGTGAGAATAATTTTGGCCGATTGCTGGAATCGGCCTCCATATTGATTGAAGCGCTCAATGAAGGTTCTGTAATGTTCCTTCATAGATCTTTTTGGGGCCGATCCCAAGGATCGGCCTCGCCATGTTTTGCCCATCGGTCCGTTCTTGCTACACGGTCAGGCCGGTGGATAAGACCAGCCTAACCCCATCCTTCGTCACGTCGATGCGCTCGCCGTCGTCCAAATTGTGTGCATCGTTTAATCCTGGGGCACTAAACTCCGCTGGAAGGATGAGCACCATGTTTGTGCCAGCCGATGTTTCATTATCGGCTTTCCTTTGCTTGGGGCGCCACTCCATTTTCTGTGGTCGACCCTCTTCATCCAGGGTTCGCTGGACCTTCGCGGCCAGATCAGGCCGCGCTTTCCTTAGCGTGTGCAGGTATAACCTTTCGGCTTCCTCCAAGCCGCGCAGTCGCTGAACCCTACGCTTTTGGGAACGGCTGAGTCCATCAGGGCACCACCTTGGCCGGTGGTACCTGTCTTCTTCTTCTTCATCGTCTTCCAAATCCTCGAGATCTTCCACCCGAGGGGACTCAGCGTGCTTGCTTCGAGGTGGGAGAGGCCCTAGCCGTTTGAACACAGACACGTTAGCTGCATCCTTCCTCTTTTGCTTACATTCTGGGCAGTTGCCGATTGTAGGCAATCGGCTCATTCCTGAATCCCAGCAGTGTCTGAAGAAGGGACAGTCCCAGTGCCTATCTTCGTCGTCTTGCTCCCTTGATTTTTCCTTGGTGCGACGCTCGTACTCCTCATCGCGATCATGCCGACGATGTCTCCTGGCGTCCCTAGCCAGACGGTCTCTATCATCATCGTCGCTGGATCGTCGGCGTTGGCTGTATTGACTCACATACTTATTGAGGAGGTGATCAGAGAGAGGTCGCTGATATCTTATGTTCCCCACTTCTCCCTCTGTGATGTAGCGCTTGCCATCGTGACGGAGCCGATCGCGTGGAGCGGCCTCCTCTGTGTCCTTGCTACGAGAGCAGCTGCCCTCGTCTCCGTCCTTGCCAGCGTTGTGTCCAGGTCCTACCATGTTGATGCTGAACGAGGATCCCGGTCGGCAACCTTCGGGGTATGTGCACTCCACCATGTTAACAGCGGGGAAGGGGTGGGTGTCGACCTTCATGGCGTCATTGGTTGAAAATCGGATGTTCTTGTTCTATCGCCATTTGGATCCGCCGACGCCACACCCTGCGATCGTTGGTGGTATGGGAGAACGAGTTATGCCATTTGCAGTATGGCTTTCCGTTCAGCTCCTGTACCGTGGGGATTTTGAGGCCTTCGGGTAACTTCAGCTGCTTCTCCTTGAGTAGGAGGTCGAAGATTTGCTCAGTTTTAGTCACGTCAAAATCGAACCCTCTGGGCAGACCTGGTGGCTTCACCCATTTGCAGGACACGGGGGTTGCCCCCCGAGTCCATTCAGCCACTGCTACCCCTTGATCTCCCGCAGAACCTTCGTCTTCATCTTCCTCAACCAGGACTACCGCACGCTTGAATTTGTCCTGGTACAAGTCCGAGTGGCGCTGTTCATATGCTCGACGGTTTCGAACCATGTGCGCCGGTGAAGGGTAGTCTCGCTTGGGAGGCCATGTCCTTGATTGGTGATGCAAGGCCCACCACCGCCAACTCGATCGCTTCCTTTTCGATTACACGAGCCGAATAACATCGGTTCCTTAGATTTCTGAAGCGCTGGACGTATTCTGCCACGGTTTCTCCACGCTTCTGACATATTTGAGCTAGATCGGCAAGGCCAGACTCGGAAGCCTCTGAGTGGTACTATATGTGGAACTGTTCTTCCAACTGCTTCCAAGTCCGGATCGAGTCTGGTGGCAACGAAGTGTACCACCCGAAAGCCGATCCCGTGAGGGACTGTGCGAAGAACCTCACGCGTAGTGGATCCGACGCTGAGGCCGTTCCTAGCTGTGCCAAATATCGGCTCACATGCTCGATGGAGCTGGAACCATCCGATCCACTAAATTTGGAGAAATCAGGGAGCCGATATTTGGGTGGTAGCGGGACCAATTCGTACTCGTCGGGGTACGGCTTGGAATAGTCAATTGTCCTCCTTCTCGGCACCATGCCGAACTGGTCTCTCAGGATCGTATTGATTTGATCCGCTGTGCTGGCTGCAGGAGTCGAACTCTGAAGATTCGCTGGAGTGGCATACTTAGCCAGCCATGCTTGCTTTTCCAGCTCTGAGCCAAGCTGCGGAGAGCTGAGCTGCGGAAGTTTGTCGGAGTGGCATATTTAGCTAGCCACGTCCGCTTCTCAAGATCCGTCGCCGACGTTCCTCCTCGCTTTCCGAAGTCCCCGCTCGTTGCGGCCTGGTTTGTGAGCGCCCGATTACCGCGGTCCGGCATGTATGTGCACATGTATCCGTGAGGGATCTCCTTAGGCGCCTCGTGCAAGAACTGGCAGTCACTAGGGTCACCACCGATCTTGTAGACGACGAATGCCGGTGAATTCGGCACTTCTGGTGCTGCCAACGCAAATGGCAGCGGTGGACGGGACTAGAGTGGCATCTCTCCTTGGTATGTCCCGAGAGCTGGTCCTGACGGAGAGTACTGGTGCCTCATGATCTCCTGGATCACCCGAAAGCAACACGCTCCAAACTTTCATTAGTTTGTTATCTAACTTTCATTAGTTGAAAACTTTTTGAACTGAGCAACGTAAGATTTTTGTAAAAATCGATTTCTGTACTGCTGTCAGGTTTTGGCAGATTTCTGTCATCTCGCTTTTCTGTGTTTCTTTTAGTTTGCTATTTCTTGTTTCCACTTTGTTTCTTTCCCAAAACACAAAAATACCAAAAATATTTCTGTTGTTTCTCTTCATCATTTGTTTATCTTGGTTTCTTGCATTTGTTTCGCTTTATTTGCTATTGCTAGTTTGCTATAAGAAAACCCAAAAAGATTTTGTTTTGTTTGCTTGTTTCCTTTTGTTCTTATTCTCAAATTCGAAAACACCAAAAATATTTGCTGTTCTTCTTTGGTTTATAAAGTTCTTTATGAGTTCAATGGTCTTCGGTGGCTGGAGCGTGGTTTTCATTTCATATTATCCAAGCTACACAAGTGAAAAAGGCAATAATGACGATCTACGACAATCTGATTGTGGTGAGAGGCTGGTATGAACTCTATTTGTTTTCATTTTTGTACATATACTCATCCATGTGAGCATGCTTAGTTGGTTCATGTGAGGTATATGTTATTTAAGAAAGTCTAGTAGTTCATGATCTCTCATGTTTAGCTCCAATCTATTAATATGAGTAGCATGTCATGGATGTTTGCTTGCATTGTTTTATTCATAAGTAAGTATGGCATTGTGGTATCCTCCTCCGAATAATTCATTTATATCGACTTGGCACATGCTCACGCATGCATATGACTGAACAAGAGTCAATTAAGCCTCAATGATTTACATTGCTTCGAGTTCTTGTATCACTTTTATGCCTCGGTTAATTTATTTTGCCGCAAGCATGATTATGACGATGCTATCGCTCTCTTGATTTGTCGCTCCCTAGTCTTTTGCTAGCCTTCACTTGTACTGAGCGGGAACGCTGCTCGTGCCTCCCAACACATGAAAACCAAGTTATTCCAGAGTGTCCACCATAGATACCTATGCATGGCATTTCAAACCATTCCAAGTAAATTCTCATGCGCTACCTTTAAAACCTTCAAAATGCTTCTTAATTTGTGTTAATGTTTCATAGCTCATGAGGAAGTATGTGGTGTTTATCTTTCAACCTTGTCATTTACTTTTGACGGACTCTCATATGGAATAGTGGCACATCCGCTTATCCAATAATTTTGCAAAAAGAGCTGGCAATGGGATTCCCGATTCCGAATTAATTAACTTAAATAGACACTCCTCCATGGTTTGTGATTGTTGGACGGCACCCGAAGGATTCGGTTAGCCATGGCTTGTGTAAGCAAAGGTTGGGGGGAGTGTCATCATCATAATAAAACTAAACTAAAAAGGGGCACTCCTTCATGGTATGAGATTGTTGGCAGGCACCCGAGATTCGGTTAGCCATGGTTTGTGTAAGAAAGGTTGGAAGGAGTGCCACATAAAAATGCAAATAATTCATGGGAGCCGCTCTTGAAAGTCCGGTTGGCGAGGTAGTTGGTGTACCCATTACCATTCGTTGACAACAACAAACACCTCTCAAAATAATTTTACTCTTGCTTTACAAATGAAAAGCTCTAGCGCATGTTAATCCCCTGCTTCCCTCCGCGAAGGGTCAATCTTTTACTTTTATGTTGTGTCTCCACTATTTCTTTGAGCACTTTCTTGAGAGCACAACTGTCATTCTTAGTATAATATGCTTGTCTCAAAATATTATTGATTGTGGTATAACTTTGATGCTTTTATATTTGACAATCACTACTTCTAGTCTTTCTATGAACTCCAGAGGTGCCCGGGCATTTATGTTTTGCCAATCAAATACAGGCAAGCGAGATACCACTTTATCATATTCTCTTATGAATATTGCAATCCTGCTTATATACATGATTCATGATGCTTATTATTAATTGTTGGTACCTCTTCATGATTGACATAGCTGTTAGATGATCTTATTTGCATGTACCTTATTATGAACTCGCTCAAGTATTAGCCATATCATGAGAATATATACATCATATGAGCAAATGTGTTCGTGAAAGTTCTTTTATCGCTCGCTTGTTAACCGAATTGCTTGAGGACAAGCAATAAGCTAAGCTTGGGGGAGTTGATACGTCCAAAACGTATCTACTTTCCCCGAACACTTTTGCTATTGTTTTGCCTCTAATTTGTGTATTTTGGATGCAACTAACGCCGGACTAACGCCGTTTTCAGCAGAACTGTTCGGTGTCTCGTTTTTGTGCGTAAATCCAACTTTCGGGAAAAACCTCGGGATTTTGACGAAAGGGCCTATTTTCCCGGAATAATGACGGAGCCGTAAGGACAATTGAAGTGGAGGCCCGAGGGCCCCACACCACAGGGCGGCGCGGCCCGTGGGGGCCCGCGCGGCCATGTGGTGTGGCCCCTCGGCCGGCCTCCGACGCCCCCTTCGGACTACTTATTCGCCTCGACCTAAAAACGCACGGAGAGAAGTCGAAGTCGCCGAAACCCTCCGAACGCCGCCACATCGCGAAACTCCGTCGCGGGAGCCGTGAGTCTCCGTTCCGGCACTCCGCCGGACGGGGAATTGGAGGAGATCATCACCGCCATCACCGCCAACGCCTCTCCATCAACCAACAATGTTTCCCCCATCCATGTGTGAGTAATTCCCCCGCTGTAGGCCGAAGGGGATGGTAGGGATTGGATGAGATTGGTCATGTAATAGCATAAGATTGTTAGGGCATAGTTCCTAGTGTCCGTAGATGGTACTTTTATGATATTGTTGCAACTTGTTATGCTTAATGCTTGTCACTAGGGCCCGAGTGCCATGATCTCAGATCTGAACATGTTATTATTTCATCATGATATTCATTGTTTATGGTCTTACCTGCAAGTTGTATACACATGTCGCCGTCCGGAACCAATGGCCCCGAAGTGACAGAAATCGGGACAACCGGAGGGAATGGTAGCGATGTGAGGATCACATGTGTTCACGGAGTGTTAATGCTTTGCTCCGGTACTCTATTAAAAAGGAGTACCTTAATATCCAGTAGTTTCCCTTGAGGCCCGGCTGCCACCGGCTGGTAGGACAAAAGATGTTGTGCAAGTTTCTCATTGCGAGCACGTACGACTATAATTGGAACACATGCCTATTGATTGATTAGTACTTGGACACCGTTTTATTATTATCCGCAAATGCCCTCGCTATGATTGTTACATGAGTTTCTCTCATCCATGCAACGCCCGTCATCCGTCCCCGTGCCTACAGTATTTTAATCCCGCTCGTTTACTAAAATCACTATTGCTGTCTTTGTTACTTCGTCGTCGTTATTTCACTATCAGCTATCGCTATAAAACTCGTTACTATCGATAAACTCTTGCGAGCAAGTCTGTTTCCAGGTGCAGCTGAATTGATGACTCCGCTGTTAAGGCTTTCAAGTATTCTTTATCTCCCCTTGTGTCGAATCAATAAATTGGGTAATACTTCCCTCGAAGACTGTTGCGATCCCCTATACTTGTGGGTCATCAAGACTATTTTCTGGCGCCGTTGTCGGGGAGCATAGCTTTATTTGGAAGTTCACTTGGATTGATATTGTTCGCTGCAAATTCTCCATCATGGGTAAACCTCGCGATACTAAGGTCGCCATATTACCATCTACTACAAGAAAAGGTACAACTCGAGTACCTCTCGTCGCTCTTGATTCACCATCTCGTGATTGATAAACTTGTTTCACCGCCACATGCTTCAAATGCTGGTACTTCTGCTGAATCTGAAAACTCTCATAATACTGATAATATTTCTGATGTGCTTGATGATAGTGGTTCATTGGGAACTTTTCTAGATGCTAGAATTGCTAGGTCTAAAGAAATTGAAAATGCTGAAACTCCTGATGTTACTACACCTATTAATTCACCTAAACTTGAATACTCTAGTGATGATCTTGATGAAGATTATGCGGAACTTGATGATGATTTTATTGAAAAATGTCATGCTACTACTGATGCAAGAAAAATTAAAAAGTTGCTTGCAGAACATACTGTTAGATATAAACTGTCTCCTGATCCTAAATTTGCCACATCTCCTATAAACATTAAGGATAAAGATTATGATTTTTCTCTTGATCTATCTCACATAGCTATTGTTGAGAAAACACCCTTTTGTGGTACTGAAAAAGAAAGTGCTGTTGAACACATGACTGAGTTATCTACTTTGAGTAGCTTGTTTTCTGATGATGTTAAGATGCGTACTTACTTTGTTGCTAAATTTTTTCCATTCTCATTAAAGGATGACGCTAAAACTTGGTATAATAGTTTGCCACCTAGCTCTATTAAAAGTCCAAAAGAATTGCTTGCTGTTTTCTTTCGGAAATACTTTCCTGCTAGTGCTCAACATGCTGCTTTGCAGAGAGTTTATAATTTTGATCGAGGAGATGAAGAGAAATTGCCCGAGGCTTGGGCGAGATTTTGCTCTCTTATTAGAGCTCGCCCGACCATGATTTGGAAAAGCATGATTTACTTGATATATTTTATAGTGGACTAACCATTGAGTCTAGAGCATACCCGGATAGTTTTGCTGGTTGTGTTTTCAGAAAAGAACTCCGGCACGACGTCGAAGAATTATTGGCTAAAATAGGCCGGAATTATGATGATTGGACTACGCCTGAACCAACTCCAACGCCAATAGTGAAGAAGAGGGGTTTAATTAAATTGAATGATGAAGATATGAGGGAAGCCAAGAAGTCTCTCAAGGAGAAAGGTATTAAATCTGAAGATGTGAAGAATCTGCCTCCCATAGAAGATATATGTGAGATAATTCCCCCTTCATCCATGATTGAGGTAAACTCCCTTCAACGCTTTACTAGAGAAGATATTCCGTATTCAAAACCTCCTGCACAATGCTTAGATGAGTTTGATAATTATATTGTTAAACAAGAAAATTTTAATATGAGAGTAGAGAATCATTTAATGGAAAATTCTCAAGCTATTAGTCAATTGCATGATATTGTGGAGAGAACCTCCAATGATGTTAAGATGCTTGTTAAACATTTTCATATGATTCAAACTCAAATTGATCAACTCACTAAAGTGCAAAATGACTTGCTAGGAAATAATGCTAAAGAAAAACATGCTTATGAAGTAACAACTAGAGGTGGTGTCTCTACCCAGGATCCTCTATATCCCGAAGGGCATCCCAAAAGAATTGAACAAGATTCTCAACGCATTGAACCTAGAGCTCATTCTAAGAAAAAGAAGAAGAAACATAAAAATGTTGTAGAATCCTCTGAACCTGTTAATGATCCTAATAGTATTTCTATTTCTGATGCTGAAACTGAAAGTGGTAATGAACATGAGAAAGATAATGATAAGAATGATACTCCTGATAAAGAAGAGGTTGAAGAAGAACCTGAAAAGCATGCTAAAAATAAAAAGTATACTAAAGAAGATTTTATTGCTGAGAAACATGGTAATGAAAGAGAACCTTGGGTGCAAAAGCAAATGCCTTTTCCTGCTAAGAAACTAAAATCAAAGGAAGAAGAACACTATAATAAATTTTGTGATTGGATGAAACCTTTATTCTTGCAAATTCCTTTGACCGATGCTATTAAATTGCCTCCTTATTCAAAGTATATGAAAGATATTGTTACTAACAAAAGGAAAATCCCCAATGAGGAAATTTCTACTATGCTTGCTAATTACTCTTTCAATGGCAAAGTTCCAAAGAAGTTGGGCGACCCAGGTATACCTACTATTCCTTGTTCTATTAAGAATAATTATGTTAGAACTGCTCTATGTGACTTGGGAGCCGGTGTTAGTGTTATGCCTTTTTCTCTTTATAAGAGACTTTACTTAGATAAGTTGATACCTACTGATATATCTTTGCAAATGGCTGATAAATCTACTGCTATTCCTGTTGGTATATGTGAGGATGTTCCTGTTCAAGTTACTAATAACCGCTTGATATTAACCGATTTTGTTGTGTTGGAAATGCCCGAAGACGATAATATGTCTATTATTCTTGGGAGACCTTTTCTTAACACCGCAGGGGCTGTTATTGATTGCAATAAAGGAAAGGTTACTTTCAATGTTGATGATAAGGAACACACCGTCTATTTCCCCAAGAGGATTGAAAAAGCGTGCGGAGTTAATACTATTTCTCATGTGAGAACTATCAAAGTGGGAACTATTGATTGTCCTATATATGAGCCTAAAGAAGAATATCAAACTCTTGTGATTGGATCCATATCAATACAATTCAAGGTAACATGATTGATTTGAGGTTTATTTCTTCATATGCTATGTAAAATTTATTTGGTGGCAAGACTTGATCAACCTTGTCAACAAATACATCTTATATGCATAGAGGAGGTAAACAACATCTCTTTCTTCCTCCACTTGCTTTAGTTG
>NC_061512.1:71959117-72167601 GCF_022539505.1 Lolium rigidum | reverse complement strand
GAAAGAAAAAGGTAAGTGACCAAATATGAGGTGCCAAAAAGAATCCAAGAAAAGAAAGTTTTATAGTACATAGAGGATGACATGCGGGTCCCATGAGCCTGCAGGGTCCTCAACGTGGCATGAGATCGAAAGAAAAAGGCAAGTGACCAAATATGAGGTTCCAAAAAAAATCCTAGAAAAGAAAGTTTTATAGTACATAGAGGATGACATGCGGGTCCCATTTAGCAGCAGCGGTCTCACCGTTTGAGAGGCGAGAGGGGATCGAAAGAAAAAGGTAAGTCACCAAATATGAGGTGCCAAAAAAATCCAAGAAAAGAAAGTTTTATAGTACATAGAGGATGACATGTGGGTCCCATTTTGCAGCAGCGGTCTCAACATTTCCAAGGCGGCACAGCACCAAAAGAAAAATGAAGTAGCCAGAAATCAGGGGGTGAAAAAAATCCAAGAAAAGAAAGATCTCAATTGGGCTGCATCTGGACATCTGGGCCTTCGAACTATCCTGCTGGGCCTTTTGACTCGTACAATTTCAGCCCACTCCAAAACAGGAAAGTTCGGAATTTTCTAAAAAACAGGAAAGACCTATGCTTCGCAAAAACAAAAAAACAAGGAGATTCAACATATAAGTTTGTTTATGTAAAAATAAAGATTTAATTTATCCGTTTGAAATAGCTCAGAGCGCAATACACCTGTTTATTGTCCGCAAAATAATCAAGATATCACATGTTTCTTGTACGGGAGATCGACATCGAGGACCCATGAGCCGGCAGCGTCGTCAACGTTTTAAAGGCGGCAGGGATGGAAAGAAAAAATAAACCAAAAATATGTTGGTAAAAAATCCAAGAAAAGAAACATTTCGTTCAAAGAGGATGACATGCGGGACCCATGAGGCAGGAGCATCCTCAGCGTTTATTGTTCATAGAGGCTGACATGTGGGACCCGTGAGCCGGCGAGCGTCCTCAACGTTTTAAAGGCGGCGGGAGATCGAAATAAAATATAAGCCAAAAATCATTTGGTAAACAAAATCCAATAAAAGAAACATTTACCGTTATGAGAGGATGACATGCGGGACCCATGAGGCAGCGAGCATCCTCAACGATTCCAAGGCGGCAGGGGATCAAAGGAAAAAAAGGAAATATCCAGAAATTAATTAGGGGTTCAAAATAAATCCATCAAAGGAAACTTTTATTGTTCACAGAGGATGACATGTGGGACCAACCTGCCAACAGCGTCCTCATCGTTTCAAAGGGGGCAGGAGATCAAAAGAAAAAAAGGCAAATAGCCAGAAATTACGGGTCAAAAATAACTCCAAGAAAGGAAACTTTTATTGTTCGTAGAGGATGACATGCGGGACCCATGAGCCAGCAGCTTACTCAACGTTTCAAAGGCGGCATGAGATCGAAAGAAAATGGCAAGTGGCAAAATATCAGGAGCCAAAGATAATCCAAGAAAAAAACAATATTGTACATAGAGGATGACATGCGGGTCCCAATTAGCAGCAGCGGTCTCAACGTTTCAAATGCGGCTTGAGATCAAAAGAAAAAGAAAGTTGATTGTACATAGAGGATGACATGCGGGTCCCATGAGTCAGCAGCTTACTCAACGTTTCCAAGGCGGCAGGGGATCAAAAGGAAAAGGAAATAGCCAAAAATCGAGAGGGTGAAAAAAAACCCAAGAAAATAAACTTTTATAGCACATAGAGGATGACATGCGGGTCCCATGAGCCAGCAGGGTTCCTCAATGTTTCAAACGTGGCATGAGATCAAAAGAAAAAGGCAAGTGACCAAATATCGGAGCCAAAAATAATTCAAGAAAAGAAACTTGAGTGTACATAGAGGATGACATGCGGGTCCCATTTAGCAGCAGCGGTATCACCGTTTGAGAAGCGGCAGGGGATCGAAAGAAAAAGGCAAGTGACCAAATATGAGGTGCCAAAAATAATCCAAGAAAAGAAAGTTCTATAGTACATAGAAGATGACATGCGGGTCCCATGAGCTCGCAGGGGTCCTCAACGTGGCATGAGATCGAAAGAAAAATGCAAGTGACCAAATATCAGGAGCCAAAAATAATTCAAGAAAAGAAACTTGATTGTACATAGAGGATGACATGCGGGCCCCATTTAGCAGCAGCGGTATCACCGTTTGAGAGGCTGCACGGGATCGAAAGAAAAAGGCAAGTGACCAAATATGAGGTTCCAAAAAAATCCTAGAAAAGAAAGTTTTATAGTACATAGAGGATGACATGCGGGTCCCATTTAGCGACAGCGGTCTCACCGTTTGAGAGGCGGCAGGGGATCGAAAGAAAAAGGTAAGTGACCAAATATGAGGTGCCAAAAAAATCCAAGAAAAGAAAGTTCTATAGTACATAGAGGATGACATGCGGGTCCTATTTAGCAGCAGCGGTATCACCGTTTGAGAGGCGGCAGGGGATCGAAAGAAAAAGGCAAGTGACCAAATATGAGGTGCCAAAAAAAAACTCCAAGAAAAGAAAGTTGATTGCACATAGAGGATGACATGCGGGTCCCATTTAGCAGCAGCGGTATCAATGTTTCCAAGGCGGCAAGGGATCAAAAGAAAAAGGAAGTAGCCAGAAATCAGGGGGTCAAAAAAAATCCAAGAATAGAAAGAATTTTGGTTCATAGAGGATGACATGTGGGACCCATGATCCTGCATCATAAACGGCTCGATCGGAGAGCGTTGAACGAGATGGCGCGATCGAGAAAAAAAACAATGCCAGAGAGGCTGCCATCTGGGCCCTACATCCCTCGGCGGTGCGGATTTGCGTTGACTCGGCCGGCGAACCCGAGAATTCGAGATGCACCACGTCCCGGGCCACCATACGCAACGTTTTGGCCGGTTTCGTCGGGCTAGGTGGCCTCAAAAACGAGAAAAAAACGTTTTGACATGCACAACGGATAGACCCAAAATCGTCGGCCATGGTACACCAGCAACCACGGCGCGACTTCAACTTCGTCGGCCATGGCAACTTTTCTTGTAGTGCACACTCTCAAGGATATATCTACCTTTACTAAAGGCAGACTGATTATAAGAAATCAGCCTCCCTATTATCCTATCCAATCTATTCGTCAAGACTTTACAGAAAATCTTAAAACTGCAATTAAGTAATCTTATAGGCCGAAACTTCTTCATATCCCTAGCATCATTCTCTTTTCGGATCAAAGTGATCATAGCAAAATTTAATCTAAAAATATCTAAGTTGTCATCAAACTAGGCATCAAAAAGGTTCAACAGATCATGGGCAACAATGTCCCAATATTTCTGATAGAAGAAAAAGGATAGGCCATCAGGTCCAGGTGCACCATCAGCATATGAACCAAACACAGCTTCTCTTATTTCCTCTAAAGTGAAACGACTGCCTAACATCTCATTTTCTTCTACAGTTACTTTTTCTTCAGGGAGGAAGAAATTATCTAACAACCTAATATCTGGTCTATCCTCAGCTCCAAATAAATCTTTATAATAGTTTTTGGCAATCTCTAGCATCTCTTTTGTTTCAAGTGCAGGGCCATGCATCGGGTCCATCTAGAACAGGAATCATTTTCTTCCTCCTCCTTTGGTTAGCTAAAGCATGAAAGTATGCAGTATTCCTATCACCCTCACAAATATCTTTATCCCTAGAACATTGCTTAGCTTTTATTTCTTCAATGAGCCAAAAGGCACTCAACTCCTCAAGGATTTGTCTAAATCTTTCAGCCTCCCCATCTAAAAGTTCTTGGGTTTCAGCTTTAATATCTAATGCATCATATTCTTCCAGAAGAGACTTTTTCCTTTTCCTAATTTTAGCATCTATATTTGCACTCCACCCTTTAGCAAAGCTTCTAAAGCATCTTACCTTCGCTTGCCAAATATCCAGGGGGTTATCACCATTTACCTGGATATACCAAGCTTTAACTACGACCTCTAGTAAATCTGCTCTAGTACTCCACCATTTCTCAAATTTAAAACTACTTTTCTTAGGTGCAGAAGCTTCCCCAGAATCCCAGATTATAGGAGTATGATCACTACCTAATCTAGGTAGAGCTCTTGCATTTCCTAAAGGGAACAAAGCCTCAAAGCTAGTATTACAAAAATTCTATCAATCCTACTCATAATTCTATTGCTTTGATTATTACTCCATGTAAAAGATCTACCAGCTAAACCCATCTCTACTGAAGCCCACAAATCTATCCAAGCATTAAATTTGTCAGCCCATTTGAAATCTATAACTCCATTACTCTTATCACACTGGGATCTAACCTGATTGAAATCACCTCCAATCATGGCATGCCCATCCCAACTCAAACACAACTCATGTAATTCTGAAATAAAAGCATCTTTGCCCTCCTCATAAGGTGAGCCATAAACTGTAGTAATCCTAATCTCCATACCAGAACTTCTAATCCTAACAATTGCACTAACAGATAAAGACTTAATGACCCAAGAAACAACCTCAAAAATATCATTATTAACCCCAACTAGAATCCCACCAGCAGAACCAGCTGCAGATAGAAAATTCCACTCAAAATTTCTATTCCCTAAAATGGTTTTCGAGAAAGACTTAGATAATTTCTCCTTTTTTGGTCTCCTGAAAACCAATGTAATCAACTTTCAAAGGAATAACAGTATCCTCTATACACCTTTTCCTACCAGGTGCAGTAATTCCTCTAATATTAAAAAAGGAAATTAACATTGTAATCTCTTCTTAGGGTGCTTGCCCCGTGATTTCCTAATAACCTCTATCCATTTTTCTCCTTCATCTTCACACTCCTCTCTACTTTTCCTACTACTAATCAGAGGGGTATTTACTAGCTCTACATTATTAGATAAAACAGGCACACACAGAGATTCATGAGCTATAATCTCCCTAGGAATCTCCAAATCTACTAACACGTCCATAGGAGAAACCAGCACACTCCTAAGATCTCTAGAATGAGTATCCCGATTTTCCTCTTTTTCACCACTAGCACTAACAGCAGAAATATCAACACCAACATTCCTAGCTAAAGATTCAAGGTAATCAACATCTAAGGACTGAAAAGCATTAGAATGCATTATACCTTTCATCTTTCTGTTGGGCTCCTCCAGGTTGTTCTTTTTCTTGTATTCAATAGCCTTCTTCATCACATTCATAGAACTGTCCACCCTAGAGCTCTACCTTGTAGCTTGAACATGGCCCCAGACTTTCTTCTTCTTTTGTTTTCCTTTATGATCTATGTCCATCGCTGCTTCTTCTTTGTCAATCTTCTCAAAATTAGGAAGGATATCTTTTGGCAGAGCAACTTCCTGACCACCAAAACCCATCTCCATATTACCCAGATCAACCCCGTGATTATCAGCAAGATTCACTTGATCATCCAAGACGAAGTTTTGGATTTGCTCACTCATTGTCTCCTCAGCTATGCTAGAACCACTCCTCTAGATAAACCTACCATTCTCATCCACACAACCATTTTTAGCAGTAAATCATACACATCTGCACCATCAACATACTCTTTCACCTCTTCATCATCAGAGATTAGTCTTCTCACCACAGATCCAGAGCTGGAGGCACCAGGAGTCACCACAACATGGTTTGCAGTGGCATTTCCTGCTGCACTGCTTCTTGCCTTTCCCCAGTCTGTCCATCATTTCCATGTTCATCATTGCCATCAGAGGGAGAGGGAGGTGGTGGAGGAGGGTCTTCTGCCACACCCATAGCAGGCTCACCCTCTACCTCAAACAACAATTGATGAAATTTTCCTTGGAAGTGGAAAAGTCTGCCAGCATGAATCCTAGTAGAGTCCCTACATTTTATCTTCACTCTCACCACCTCAGCACAATCCTTGAACACACTCATCCAGTAAATCTCATCGAGAATACCACACACAGACACAGCTTGAGCAATATAGTTTCATTCACACCATGGAGGTTGCGGGCCATGAATCTTCATCCAGGTCTCTTGCATCACTGCCATAGGATCTGGATCATCATCCCAAGCCTCAACTGTCAACACCCGGATTTTTAAGTCCAGGTGCCTGTTATGCCATACATCGCAATCCCAGGAATATTGTTGTTGCGAGACATAACAGTTGAATATCATAAGTCATCATCCATTACATACCATAGTCGTCTTACAAATAGAGATCACATGATCCAATATTACACAAATAGTTGATCTATTGATCAACGGACACAAAGTTCATAGTTTCATAGCGGAAGCGTAAATAGAAGGGACTCTCTAGTCCACAGGCCAACGTCTGACGTCAGAAGATTCCCTAGTTGTCGTAGGCGTCCTGCTGGTCGTCCTCTTGATAGTTCTCGCTCCTCTTCATAGTCCGGCCATTTGAATAGCCAGGGACACAGCCGTGAGTACTTTAAAGTACTCGCAAACTAATACTAATGTAAGTGCTAACAATTCTAGTAAGGGGGTGCTAAGCTCTAGTTTATTTTGCATAAAGCCAATTTTAGTTCACAAACCTTTTAGTAAACAACTCTTCATGTACTAACTAACTCAAGTGGGAACATTAGTGTCATTCCCACAACTCTATTGTGATTCGAAGTCAAAGTCACCTTTTCAATTCAAATTCACAAGTCACCATTCACCATTCATAGTTTTAGAAAAGTTCTGATGATGGAACAGTATGGCCTTCCCAACTGTCCATGACCGCGGACGCGGCTATTCGAATAGGTTAAACTCTGCAGAGGTTGTACACTTGTGCCACAAAAATTGCAATAGCTCGTCAGGGGTAACGGGCCCTGATTTATCGTACGCAGTACGCGAACTATCAATCCTAACCTTTCATTTACATACCCTAGTATAGGCACCTCTCCCCATGAGCTTGGCCTCCCGGTGATAGCCAACTGTTATCCCGGGAACTGCAAAGGGCTTGGTCGTACAATTCACCTCAGTTCACGTCATTTCACTTTCAACGGAGGCAGCCTCGGCATAACCCCTATGACGCTTGTTCAGAGGGAACCCATACTAAGACAGCTAAATTTCCAGCTAAGCCTTACCCAGATTCAGGTATTGTGGGGGTACTTGTAAAATTGGAATGGTATCGCATCCGAACCCAACCATCAGTTTTTATAAAGTTCACCAAGTCATTCACCGATCATATTCACCTTCAAAATGTTTCAAATGGAATGACTCATCATTCCAAGGTTTTCAAAGTCATTTCATTTCACAAGTTCCCAACTAAGGTAGTCACTTTTAATTTAGCACTAGCATCTAGGTATGAGGGGTGCTAAGTACTTTGCTTTGCTTCTAGGCTAACCTTGATACTCTTGTACTAATCCAATACTAATCAAGTGAATCATAAATCAGAAGTACTTTGATAAAACAAAAGTAAAAAAAGCTTGTAAAGTAAAACTGGGAAATAGGATCATAAGCATAAAGTAAATGGGGTAATGCCTTGCTCATGGTGAGCTTTGCACTTTGCAAGAGTATTATCTTGCCTTGGTTGGGGAATTTGTCAAAGTGGTCTTCTTCTCCTTGGAAGTAGACCTCCTCCTCTTCTTGATACTCCTTGGTACTAGCGTCTAAAATACGAATACGGGGTATAAAATCATCATACCAAACTTACATACTAAACTAAGCACACACAAGATTTACACAACTTTAAACTAGCATCACACTCTACTATTAAGTGGGTGGATGTGTTCCTTTCTTATTTCAAGAAAAATAATTTCCTCTCATACTAACTTAGGTGTTACTTTCAATCTCTCATTATCTTATTAAGATTTAATTTCTCTCATGAACAATATATGACCTAGGTTGACCAAAGTCAACCTCTTCATACTCATCATTTAAGAAAATGATTTAAATGAGGTTCCATACCTCATGCAATTTGATACTAACATGGTAGTGATTTAATGTCACCAAATAACTCAATATGAGATTTTATAGACCATGGTCACTACCTCATGTTGAATTACTTGAGAACAAGATTTAAATGAGAGGAAAACCTCTCATATGATTTAACACATAGTTGTAACTAAGTTAAAACTACCATTAAGGTGATTCAATATCATCAAAAATTCATATGAGACATATATGACCAGAGTCTCTACCTCATTTTGAATTGTTCATGACAAGATTTAAGTGAAAGAAAAACTCCCCTATTATTTTTAAATAGTTTTGGACAATATCTTTGACTAGAATTAGCCATATAGTCTTTTAATTTAACTAGGCCATGATCATTCAAATTAAGCATGGCATATTTTTGCATAAACAATTATTGCAAGTGAAATGTGATTTATAGGAGTTGGAAATAACTCAAAAGCATTTCTGGTTGATTTTTAAGAATTATTCTAAGTCATAAAAGTCCCTGTCTTGTTTATTTTTCTACCTTAATTCTACAATAGATATGGGTTTGAATCCAATGTCATTGTGTAGATAATTTCACAGGATTTCCAACCATACTAAATTCACTAAAAATGGCCAAGTAGATTTGGAGATATTTGATTTCTAGCAAAGCATCTGATAGCAATTTAACTGAAAAAGAATTAAACGAAAATTTGAATCAAACGGGGGCGGGAAAGAAGTGGGCCGGCCCAGCTGCGGCCTGGGCCACGCATGCATGGCGCATGCACATTGAGTGCAGGCGGAGCACGCGGCGCGTCGGATCGGGATCCGACGGCGCTGGGCCGTCGTCTTCCTCCCGATGCTGCCAACTTGCGGGGGCCATAACTTTCACCTCGGAGCTCAGATTAAGGCGGGGTTGGTTGCGTTGGAACGCTCTTTCCAAGGGCTTCAAAGTGGTATAGGTGTTGGAGGCTAGGGTGGCGAAAGTTTGGGCAGATTTTGGTGTGGTCGCCAGCGAGCTTTTTGCTCCGGTGTGCTGCAGGGAGGGAGAGAGGGAGGCTCTAGGAGGGAGAGGAGGATGTTTCTAGGTGTGGTGGTGCTGTCCAAGGCGAGCAGAGGGGTTTATATAGGCTCCAGGGATGGGAACGCAACGGAGGCCATGGCGGGCGACGTCACGGTTCCGGCGCGCGCGCCGGCACGGGAGTGTGTCTGGCGGGCTGCTGTCGTCCAGGGGAGTGCGTGGGAGAAGGGAAAGGGCGAGAGGGGGCCTGGGTCGACGGCGCTCGTCGACGCACTGGCGCATCCAGAGCGTGTCGGGCGCGCGTCTGGCGCGTTCTGGCCGCGTCGGACACGACCCGTCCCCGGCGTTGCCGTGTCCCTCTCCGAACAGGGCTAGTACTGGCACGTCCAGTAGGGCAAGGGCGTGCTGGGAGACAAGGTTGGCATGGCTAGCAAGGTAGGGAGACTAGGGTGGCATGTATGGCCGGCATGGCAAGGTTTGTGCCAAATTAGTGCAATGCCAGGGTTGAAAAGGGGGCACTAGGGCATGGGGAGGCTAGGGAGGTGTTGCAGGGGACCAAGGGGAGACAAGGGTTGGGCCAACACTATTGCAAATAGTGTAAATCGATTTGGTGTGATATTGCTCACAAGGTGTTTGTAAAAATGGCCGAAAGAAAAATGTTTTCAAATTTTGGAAATATTTTTGGGGGATTGCATTCATATATTATTTGAAGTAGAAAGGTGGTGGTGGTGGTTAATTTGGTGAAAGTTTGCAAGATTTCAAATTGGGGCGAATCTTCTCTTTATTTCAATGTCTCTACTTGTCTCCTTTATTCTGGTCAACCTAGGCAGAGTCAACCCTGATGGTGAACATCAAACTTGTTCATCTTGATGAGGTCTTGGATGACATGGCAAGAGTTGGTCAAGGTTGGTTTAGGAAAAGTCCAAACCAGGGGTGCAAAGTGGGTAACATTTTATAAATGGGCAAAGTGACCATTAACTTATGTGAGTTGAACTTGCATTTTTCTTTGATTTGATTATGGTTTCTTTGATGCATTTGTGTTTGTTATTGATATATAAGTGTTTTACAACCAATGGCACAAGCCAAAGTGGCCTTGGTTGAAGATTTGCAAAAATGGCTAAATGTGTATGTGAGTAAAAATGGGATTTTCTCCCTATTTGTTTTCTCTCTTTTTGATTTGATTTTTCTTGACTCCAAAGTGATTCTTACTAGTTTAGGAACATTTCCAACCCATTGAAACCATTCCAAAAGGTCTAGCTCAAAGATTTGCAAAATTGGCATAACACATGAGAGGTGACATGTCAATTTTTCTTATTCTTGTAATGTGCTCCCCTTGCTTCACTTGGGCAAGGTTGAGGGTCAATTTAGGGTTAGATTAGGTTTAGAGATGGTTTCACACCATCTGTTCAAAGTAGAAGTGCATAGGACAAGAATTGGTGAAAATGGCTATGTGTCACATATGCCTCTATGCATATGTGGCATTTGATTTTTAATTTGACTAGGCTTGACCCAATTGATGTTGTTGAGTGTTAAAATGGTATATAGGAGTGATCCAACCATTCACTACAAGTCTTAGGGTCAAGATCCTCAATTTCACAAATTTGATATTTTGCTCTCATATGCCTCTATGGCATTATTACTTTCTTTTTAAAATCTTTTGTTTCACTTTGGATTGGGTTTGAGAAGTACTAGATACAGTTTATGAAGGTTTTCCAATCCTCTAAATAAAGTATAAAGGCCTAGGGTAAAGTTTTACAAAAATAGCCATAGGCACATATGCCTCTATGCATATGTTTGATTTTATTTTGTTTCACACTTGAATTGGTTGGTAAGGGCTTTGTTGAGTGTGTTGAGGTATTTCAATTCATCTACTCAAGGTAGACAAGGCAAAGCTCATCATTTTCAACAAGTATCCATAGGCTTGCATATGCCTTTTTCTTAAATAAGATATTTTCTTTTTATTTTATTTTTCAAAGATTGAGGACAAGAGGGATGAGGTTTAGGGTTTAGTAAGTTTTGCAAGGGTTCACCACCATTTTAGCAAAGTAAGAAAAGTAGAGTTCAAAACCTCCATATTAGGGCTATAGGCCCACATATGAATTTTTCTTCTATTTTGGTTTCTCAAAATAGATCCAAAGGATTTTTGAGGAGGTTAGGGTATAGGGTTTTTTCTTATTTGATTTCTTTCTCTTTTAATTTTATTTGGTTTGTGATTTTCACTTGATCACTTTAGGGTTTTAGGGTTTATCACATAAGCATAATAACACTCGTCATGGCAAAAACACATGTAATAGGTAGGAGCACTAAGCATAGCACCCTATATAGGAAAAGTTTTTGTTGGTTCTCATTTTTGGAAAAAGGAAATTTATTTTCTCTTTGTTTTGAAATTTGGGGTGTTACAAACCCTTCCCCTTAAACAAATCTCGTCCCGAGATTTTAAGAAAAGTTAGGTTCCTAAGAGAGATTGGGCGATATGATTTAGCAGGGAACATACTTGGCATGTTCTGAGGTGCTTCTTGAGCTTCGGTGGCCGTCATGTTGTAGTAGCGGCCATTGTTGTTCAGGTTCTTTCTTGCGGCAAAGCGGCGTTGGTTCTGAGCAGGTGCAGCGGTGTTGCCGGCGAGCTTGGCGAGCCTCTTGGGACACTCGTTGGAGTAGTGCCCCACTACACCACACTCATAACAAGTGATGGTGGCCTTGTCCTTGTTGGCGACGGGGATGGCGTTGCTTCCAGTCCTAGGGCCAGTGTTGTTGTTGTTGTTGTTCCCGTTGTTGTTGTTGTTGTTGGGGTTGTTGTTGCTGGTGTGATTTGTGTTATTGTTGTTGCCTCCGGGCTTCGGGGGTCCTCCGTGGTTATTGGTGTAGTTTGGGCGGTAGTTCTGAGCAGGGGGCTTGTTGTACTTTGGAGTATATCCTCCAGATGAGTTGTTGCGGTACTTCTGGGTATTGCTGGACCCATGCTGATTCATCATCCGGCGCTTGCAGTTCTCATTGGCTTGGTGAAGCTTCCCTTCCATCTGGATGGCGGAGTCCACCAGAGCTTCTAGGTCAGCAAAGGGAATGTTGACCAGTACGGTATGCATCTCGTCATGCAGTCCGTTCAGAAATCTTTCCTTTCTCTTCTCATTGGTGTCGGTCTCATCCGGGGCGTACCTTGACAGAGTGAGAAACTTGTCGCGGTATTCCACCACGGACATCCTTCCTTGCTTGAGTTCACGGAACTCGTCTCTCATCTTCTTGATCAGTCCTTGGGGCACATGGTATTTGCTGAACTTCAGCTTGAAGTCTTCCCATGTCATCATCTGTCCCGCATTCATTGCACGGGCACTTGTCCACCAGGCTCTGGCAGTGTAACACCCCACTCTTTGCAACCTTGTTTATTTGTCCATAATGCAAAAATTAGGGGGAACAAAAACTTTTTCTTAAGACTATAGATAGATGAATTGCCTTGATCTGTTGATTATGATGAATTGCCTTGATCTGTTGGTAGATGAATTGTCTTGATTTGCTTGATTGAGTTTTGTCTTGAGCTACCTCATAGAACAACACCCTAGTGGTTGAACAAGCAACTCACCAAATAAAACACATGTGTGGCTTAGGAAAAATTGTTTTCCTTCTTACTACATCAAACCTCCCTCCTGATGGCAACATGAGTGTGCCTACTTATACGATTCCAACTTTGGCAGTTGATCTTTAAGCACCCTCAATTGTCTCTGGTGACCTCAATGCATGGATCTCATATGTGCATCACCATCTTCAACCTCCATGTCTTGCATGTCTCAGTCTATCCTTGCATCACATATATTCAACTTGATCTTCTACGCTATTTGCTATTTAAAGCACTAGATCAATTCCTCTTGTTTTACCTCTTGTTTTTAATCCAAGTTTAAATCTTCACAAAACCAAGAGTGGGAATGATGGATACATTTTGTAGCCATCATCTACCCTTGAGAACACTTCTCCCTAAATTAGTTCTCTTTCTGAAAACCCTACTGTTTCCTTCTCTGGTTTTGACCACAAAACCACATCTAGTTTTATTAAAGCTTCTCAAAATATTTCTTCAAAGAAAACAAGGAACTAAAATGGGTTTTGTTTTTCATCTCATTTCTGCCAAGTACTGATTTCTAAAACATTATTTTCTATCTTACTTTCTTTTCAGCAAAAGGCTTGTTTATGATACCTATACCATTTCTTGTTTTTCCTCTTGCTTATTTTACATTTGAGAAAACTCTACTTTACTTGAGGAAGTAAGTAGAACATTTTAAACTCCTATGCCCCAATAAGTTCTCTCAACATTTTCAAATTCCATTCCACTTGAGTTCATTCCCAATTGTCCCTAGACAATTGAGGTGTTTCAAATACTTTTCAAATGAGTTCTTTTTCAAATGGCAAAACTTGCACATCTTGTGCACATCTCTGATCCACCACATTGTATCCCCTCCATCCTCCAATTCTTGATCAAATGGATGATCATTTGATACTTTCAAATCACTTCCAATTGACCTCTTATTTGTAGAGCAACTTATATTTCATTATGCCTATCTCACTCCTCTATTATTTTCCATCATCACCTTGACCTCATGAATTGATAATTTATGTCACCATATTCATCCTTGTGAGTATATGGTTACTTCACTCACCATCTCTCCTAGCCTTGCTTTACCATTGTCTAAATCACCATCACCACCATCATCTCTTGGACACATCTTTTATCGGGTCAGAATGCCACCACCATCTACTTTAGCACCCTTGTGCATTAGTATCACTTTGCCTAAAATTCTATATCTTTTTAGGCCATCATTTTAGTATTTTGTGAGGCACTCAACCTTGGGTGTCATGCATGTGTAGCAATGCTCTCTTGTTGATCACTTGTGCATGGCAAAAAAATATGTGGCCGGCCATGCCATGGCACACATGCACCATGCCTCTCCATTTCCCTCTCTCTCACATAATTGTCCCACCTTGGGAAGCCTCCCACTTTTGTCCCTTCCCCATGCCACTAATAATTTCAGCTTTGGTCAAATTCTTCCCCCACAAGCCAGCCTCCCAACTAACCCAATCAATGAAGAGGCTACCTCCCAACCAACCCAATCAATGAAGAGGCAGCCCACCCCCTCTCCCTCTATATAAAGGGCTTGGCAGCCCACCCCCTCCTCACTTGCTCTCACTTTTCCACTCCCCACTCTTTCCTCCACTCCCACACACTCTCCTCCTACCTCTCCCCACGAAATTGCTGCTCCTCCTAGCTTCATGGCCGGCCATGGCCATGAAAAGCTCTCCAAGATGAAGCTCTCCCCTCCCTCAAGCTCCTCCTCTCCATGAGAGCATCCCTCTCCTTCTTCCCCCCAACCCTAGATGGTTTTCTCTCATCTTCTTCTTCCTCCCTTGCTAAGTTTGGATCTTGATGCAGGTGCATGTTGATCCAAGCATGGAGAAGCTTCACCTATCCTCGGATCTGAAGTTCTTGAGCAAAGTTCGTCCAAAACCTTGCAGTAATTTCTGTTTCTTGCTGTTTCAGATTCTGGTACGATCTTGTAAAATCCGTAAAATCTCGTGTGCAGATATAAATCGAGTGATTCAAAGTTCCACAGTTAGGTATTGAAAAGATCTACAACTTGGCGTTGGTCTCATCCTCAAATTCGTTACGGATTGTCTGTGGTAAATAAAGTTCTGAAAACATGCAGAATCACTGTTTGTTAGATTTCTTCCGTTTTACAAAACCTTTTTGAGAAAACTCAACTTTGGGTGAAAGCCCTCTCCAATACCTTCATGTTGGCGGTGGTTTTACTTCAATTGACCTCCTGAAACTGAAATGTTTCACAGATCAAGATCTGGTCAGATCTGACTTTGTCGAATTAAACCAGGAGTTTGGAGACGAATTTTTGAATGAAACCAATTGGGTAAGAACCAGCTTTTCAATACCTTTCAGATGCAACTGACCTCATATTTTTATGATTGATGTACGATTTGTGGTGAATTAAACTTGTTCTGTGTGTTCTGCAGACATGGCTGTTAGCTTTTAATTCATCAAAAATCCATTCTTGAACCTAATTGAGTGATTCCACTTCTGTAGGATTACTGAATGTTTTCTTAATCATCTCAAATAAGTTTCAAACCTTTATGTGTTCTGTAACTCCATAGGTAAAGCAAATGGTGAAAACATGCAGTAAACTTGTAAATTCATTTGTGAGAGTTTCAGAAATATTTTGAACCCAAATCCAATTGTGTGTGAATCTCTGTTTAAATATCTTTCAAATGCCAGTGGCCTCATATTTTTAGGATTTTTCTACGATTTATGGCTTACAGATCTTGTTTTCTGTACAGTCAGATTCAAAGAAATTCCTAAAATTGTAGGTTTAATATTTTTGTGTGATTCCAATTTGGTTAGTCTTGTATTAGTACTGGCTATATAGGAAAAATATTATTAGTCTCTGTTCATACATATTTGTTACTGTTAGTAATGTTTATGTGTGACATGCATTGTTGAAGCAAAACTTTTCGGTTTATTTAAAACCCTTGACCAACTCTTTTTAGTAGAGATGGGCAACCCTTGTTTTATGCTTGCAAAATAAAACCTCTGAAACCTAACATTAGCTCTTTTGTTTTGCTTAAGTTTTCAAATGATGTGGAATATGGTTTGCTTCCTATTTTGGATGTTGTGTTATGTGAGCAAACTAAGTTAGGAAAACTGTTTTCTACTTTTACAAAAATGTTAGAAAATGTTTTGTGAATGAATTTGATGTCAAACTAATGCTCTTGTCCTCTTTATGATGTTATCTACCAGGGGATGTTGGTTTATACCATGGTGATAACCGAGAGAGGCAATTGCTAAGTCATGGCACTCTCATACATTCACTAGGTAAATAGATTGGGTTCTCTTTTAGTTGCTTTGTAGTACCTATAAGTCTTTTATATGTTAGCCCTTAGTAAAGTGGTTAGCTATTGATTGTTGATTGTTGCATGTTTGTTATGTTGGTTCAATGTGTTGATTGTGTTCCTTTTATATTTTCCGGCGATAGATGCGAACGATTCCGGAGAAGAAGAAGAAGTGGTTCGGACAAGGATTTTATTGTATTGTTGGAATTCTTATGTTGGATGGAGTTGGAGAAGTCCAGGGACACATAAGCCAAGGCAAGCCATCTTTTGATCTCTCGATATGATGTCTCTTTGGATGTCATCTTGTGCTATCAATAGCATCTTGGTTCTATGTGTGATGATCTCCATATTGTTGTCATCTATGCTTGGATGCAAGCATGGTACCTCTAGTAGTTTTATCTTGTCCAGGTCTTGGTAATTGGTTGGGTGTATGGTATCATGGCCATTGCTATCCAACTTGCTTTCTATATTTAGCTTGAATATGTTCCACCTCAGGACAAGATTCATACTACACCCCTTCTAGTGTAGATGTATCAATACCATGTTTTTGGTGTATTCTCAAATTGTGATGAGTATGCCTGTTTTCCCTTAATGGTGTTAGTGTTGGTCAATTCTCATCCCTATCTATCTATTGATTGGGTTAGATAGCACCACAAATCTGAAAGTATATTTCCTCTTGTGTTGTCATAATACATGCTTAGCTCAAGCAAGTATGATCCACTCCAAAACCTCTTTTTCATACCCTCAATGGCGTGATGACCCTCATCTCGGCCATAGTGTTGTATTAGTTCAACTCATGAAACTTTATATTGGGAACCCCTCAAGGTTTACCTTGTTGTAAATGTTTATGAAAACCTTGGGTGAGGCAATCTTACCCAAGCGTATGGTTTATGAAAGGAAAAGATATTGACAAAGATGGTTGGAAAGAGGAAGGTGTGTGTGACTTGGGTTTTTGAGAAAAACGACACATGGTTCTTTGTATTCGCCGGAACAACTAAACGAGCGCAACCATAGCTACTCCAACGTGGGCACGGGGCTTAACTTGACGTTTGTTCTTCTTAGCATGAGGCACCGCACAACTATACAAGGGTACGGTTACCCCGAGTCCGGGTTGTCGTGGTTGGGACAATAGTATAACGGGAGGCCTTCGGGGCTGACCCGTCCGGAAGACACTATGGGTCTCCCGGCTTGGCGGTGGAGCCACGCTCTAGAGGAGGTGAGCTGCCACGGTGCCGGGGAGGTACATACTCCATAGGGTAGGACCTCGTGTTAAGTCGAATGGGCGAAAGGTTATGTCCGGGTATCCGTCGTGGCATATGTCGTTATGCGGGGATGATGCCCACACGATAGGTATCCGGATAGTTGTGGTGAAAGTGTGCAAACTCTGCAGAGTCAAAACTATTCGAATAGCCGCGTCCGCGGTCATGGACGGTTGGGATGGCCGTTACGGTAGCTGTGTCGAGTTTTGGTTTTGAAAATGATTTCCAAAGGAAATGTGTGTTGGAAGTACCGGAAGGGTACGGGAAAGATGGTGTGCCGACCATGTGGAGATGGTCGAGGAGAAATGAAACAAAAGAGGGTGACCCTTCCTAGTGTTTCATGTAGAGGAACTCTGCTTTAACAAAGATATAGAGATGTCATAGGACTTTCTTAGTGTCCCCTTCAACCGTGATGTGGGATGCTATATCCACAAGAGAAACTGATTCTCTTTCACATGCTATATCCACAAGAGAAACCGATTCTCTTTCACATGCTATATCCACCGGAGAAACTATTCTTCCTCTCTTGTCTTCTTTAGTTAGAATTGTTATCACCTTCTTGATGGTTTGCGAGTACAATTCAAATGTACTCACGGCTTTGTCCCTGGCTATTTACTTGGCCAGACCTGGAGGACTTCGACAGATGAAGAAGGATTTGACGACGTCTATGCGAGCTAGGAACGTCTTCCCCGGTCGATGTTACTGTAGGGTTAAGGTAGATGACTTGGGCTCTACGCTGCTGAAGTGATTCTGCTACTCTGATGATTAGATTAGGCCCTTCAAGGCTATCTTGTAAGATGGGTCATGTGACCTTATTGTAATTTTCTTATTTCGTTTTGTAAAGGATGATGTAATTTGATATCAGTTCGGTTATGTGTTCACGGCACACTGATCATGGGAACGTGAACGGTGTACATAACAGGGTATTTCGGACAGCTAGTCCGGGGTCCCCACAGAGCTGGTATCAGAGCCATCCTGACTGTAGGAGACCTTAGTTAGCATGGACGTTAGTTAGGAAACAAGTACTTGGGCAAAACTATTTACCAAACAAATTCTTTCGTTAGTCGGAAGCATAGCTTCTACTCCTCTTGTTTCTTCAAAACTTCTAAATTCTTATCTCTCCGCTTTATAGAAGTGTTTGAAAATTCTTACTCTATTGTCTCATCCACTTCAAACCTACATATTGGACGATGTCCCCAACTCGACCGGAGACTCGAACTCAAAGATACATCAATCCCTCAGGAAGACTCATGAATCTCCAACGACAGCTATTGAAGATTGGAGGCCGACTTAGTGTGCACCTAAAAGAATGATAATATCATGTCTTTGGTTGTCACCAAAGTATGTCAAAGATCTGACCTTGTTCCTCCGTGGACTTGCACTTTTGCTGTCGTCAGGGATCAAGTCCTCAGTTTTTGACTAGTAATTTTTAGGCCAGCCACCAGAAGATGCCGACTTTGGGAGTACCTACACAACTACCCCTTCGAAGACCCCACGTCCCCGGGATGTTGAGCAAGAAGACTACACAGTTTTAGCCTCTACCTCTACCTCGACGACTCAACACCAGGCCGCATCACCACTCTCTGGCTTCAAGAATCCTTGTTGAAGACGATGTCAACAAGCTGAAGACTGCAACATATGTGACTAGCCCAAACCTATAGGATGGATAGGACAAAACTCAATCGCTTTGATTGAGCTACCCCCACGTATTAGTCATCCATGGGTACTTGTGTTACCATGTCTGGTTTGATGATTGCTTGTAGTTCCCGCTGCCTTGAGTGTTTGTATCTGTTTGCTGTGTGCATGTATGTCTTGCTATTGAGACGTTCCCGCCCTTTTTAATTGTTTGAAATTTGTGAAACAGAAATTAAAAATGGAAATCTTCCAGTGTATTGTTTTGCTAATAAAAATAGTTTGGTAGCTCCGATTGATGTGTTTCCAATTGCACTAGAACCAGTATGAAATTATCTTTCAGACGCCACTGACCTTGTACTTTTAGGATTTTTGTGCGATTTTTAATAAATAAAACTTGATCACTGTTTCTGGTTAGTATTTTGAGTCTCAAAAATTGAAAAATAAATACTTTTGAATGATTCCAATTGTGTTGATCTTGTTTTGTTACTGTGCATCTAGGAAAAATACCAGTAGCCTCTCGTTAGTGGTATTTTGTCTCTGGTTATGGTTGTGTGGGTGTCACATGTAATGATAGGATTAAAAATTTGCCTCGCCGACGTTTTGCTAACTCGCTAGTTAGTTGGATAGGTTAACGGAAGGCTCTAACTCTAACCCGGCTAGCAGCTTGTTTTTCAACCGTCGGGAAAAACTAACCCGGACCCCTATCTACGCCGACTACTTTCAAGATCAGCTGGAGCGACTCTACCACGCCAACGGCGTAAGCCCCTACCTTCAAGAGTGACCGCACCTCTGCGAGGAGACTTACTAACTTGGTCTAACCCGGGGGTATAACCGCGCTAACCTCTAGGAGACCTTCCTGAAAATACCCTCTAACACACCGTCTAACAAACTGAGAGAACAATAGCGTCAGACCCAAGTTACATCACATGTTTCATCTGTTCCTCATCAAGTGAAGCTCATGAAGATACCTCAAGACTCAAGATTAGGTGTATTTTACCTACTCACTTCTTAAGTGGTATAAGTCAACACTGACCCTCAAGCTGAAGATTGTCTTTGACGACCTTTTTTTTTGCTGCTTCATATGGATACCAACCAGGCATTTCTTCAACCTACTAACTCGCCGCGCGTCCCCTATGGCTCAGTTAACACCGCGAGTGTCTCTTGAAGTTGTGGTCTGCACGTCGCCCCTGAAGATTCTTCAACTGAACAAGGAAGATCGACGACTTCTTCAGAAGCCCCCGACAGGACCGCAAGGCAGACGCTCTGAGTTTTTCCGAAAGCCCGATGAAAAATCTTAAGGGTGGAAGACTTCGTCTTACACTAAAAGTTGGAGCTAACCCCCAAATTTTAAATCTTTCTAAAACAACGATGGAAACGTGGGATGCACTAACCCCTCTTGAAGCCGTGGACTACACAACGCCCACAGAAGATGTTCGACTCAAGACGAGAGATCAATGACTTCTCCCCAAAAGCGCCTGACAAGACCCATGGTCGAAGCTCTAATTTTCGGGAATCCCGCCGAACAATCCTAAGGGTGGAAGACTTCGTCTTCCACTAAATTCAAGCTAACTCTAAAAAGTTTTCAACCCTGCTAAGGCACCAATGGAGTGCACTAACTTTTCCGAAGTCGTGGTTTCCGCTAGGATTGTTAAGAGGTTACAGATCTAACATCTGCAGGGAGTAGTCAACCTCTTCATGAAGCTCGCCATCGGCAGGAATCCATCATGTCTGCCAGAAGATGAAGCAACGACCTTCTCTACAGCGGCACGTCTACAGAAGAATGGAGTCTGACTTTTGTTAAACTTTATAACCCCTCTAGTTCCACGCTCCGTAATCTCGGGACGAGATTATTTTAAGGGTGGAAGATCTGTAACACCCCACTCTTTGCAACCTTGTTTATTTGTCCATAATGAAAAAATTAGGGGGAACAAAAACTTTTTCTTAAGACTATAGATTGATGAATTGCCTTGATCTGTTGATTATGATGAATTGCCTTGATCTGTTGGTAGATGAATTGTCTTGATTTGCTTGATTGAGTTTTGTCTTGAGCTACCTCATAGAACAACACCCTAGTGGTTGAACAAGCAACTCACCAAATAAAACACATGTGTGGCTTAGGAAAAATTGTTTTCCTTCTTACTACATCAAACCTCCCTCCTCGATGGCAACATGAGTGTGCCTACTTATACGATTCCAACTTTGGCAGTTGATCTTTAAGCACCCTCAATTGTCTCTGGTGACCTCAATGCATGGATCTCATATGTGCATCACCATCTTCAACCTCCATGTCTTGCATGTCTCAGTCTATCCTTGCATCACATATATTCAACTTGATCTTCTACACTATTTGCTATTTAAAGCACTAGATCAATTCCTCTTGTTTTACCTCTTGTTTTTAATCCAAGTTTAAATCTTCACAAAACAAAGAGTGGGAATGATGGATACATTTTGTAGCCATCATCTACCCTTGAGAACACTTCTCCCTAAATTAGTTCTCTTTCTGAAAACCCTACTGTTTCCTTCTCTGGTTTTGACCACAAAACCACATCTAGTTTTATTAAAGCTTCTCAAAATATTTCTTCAAAGAAAACAAGGAACTAAAATGGGTTTTGTTTTTCATCTCATTTCTGCCAAGTACTGATTTCTAAAACATTATTTTCTATCTTACTTTCTTTTCAGCAAAAGGCTTGTTTATGATACCTATACCATTTCTTGTTTTTCCTCTTGCTTATTTTACATTTGAGAAAACTCTACTTTACTTGAGGAAGTAAGTAGAACATTTTAAACTCCTATGCCCCAATAAGTTCTCTCAACATTTTCAAATTCCATTCCACTTGAGTTCATTCCCAATTGTCCCTAGACAATTGAGGTGTTTCAAATACTTTTCAAATGAGTTCTTTTTCAAATGGCAAAACTTGCACATCTTGTGCACATCTCTGATCCACCACATTGTATCCCCTCCATCCTCCAATTCTTGATCAAATGGATGATCATTTGATACTTTAAAATCACTTCCAATTGACCTCTTATTTGTAGAGCAACTTATATTTCATTATGCCTATCTCACTCCTCTATTATTTTCCATCATCACCTTGACCTCATGAATTGATAATTTATGTCACCATATTCATCCTTGTGAGTATATGGTTACTTCACTCACCATCTCTCCTAGCCTTGCTTTACCATTGTCTAAATCACCATCACCACCATCATCTCTTGGACACATCTTTTATCAGGTCAGAATGCCACCACCATCTACTTTAGCACCCTTGTGCATTAGTATCACTTTGCCTAAAATTCTATATCTTTTTAGGCCATCATTTTAGTATTTTGTGAGGCACTCAACCTTGGGTGTCATGCATGTGTAGCAATGCTCTCTTGTTGATCACTTGTGCATGGCAAAAAAATATGTGGCCGGCCATGCCATGGCACACATGCACCATGCCTCTCCATTTCCCTCTCTCTCACATAATTGTCCCACCTTGGGAAGCCTCCCACTTTTGTCCCTTCCCCATGCCACTAATAATTTCAGCTTTGGTCAAATTCTTCCCCCACAAGCCAGCCTCCCAACTAACCCAATCAATGAAGAGGCTACCTCCCAACCAACCCAATCAATGAAGAGGCAGCCCACCCCCTCTCCCTCTATATAAAGGGGCTTGGCAGCCCACCCCCTTCCTCACTTGCTCTCACTTTTCCACTCCCCACTCTTTCCTCCACTCCCATACACTCTCCTCCTACCTCTCCCCACGAAATTGCTGCTCCTCCTAGCTTCATGGCCGGCCATGGCCATGAAAAGCTCTCCAAGATGAAGCTCTCCCCCTCCCTCAAGCTCCTCCTCTCCATGAGAGCATCCCTCTCCTTCTTCTCCCCAACCCTAGATGGTTTTCTCTCATCTTCTTCTTCCTCCCTTGCTAAGTTTGGATCTTGATGCAGGTGCATGTTGATCCAAGCATGGAGAAGCTTCACCTATCCTCGGATCTGAAGTTCTTGAGCAAAGTTCGTCCAAAACCTTGCAGTAATTTCTGTTTCTTGCTGTTTCAGATTCTGGTACGATCTTGTAAAATCCGTAAAATCTCGTGTGCAGATCCAAATCGAGTGATTCAAAGTTCCACAGTTAGGTATTGAAAAGATCTACAACTTGGCGTTGGTCTCATCCTCAAATTCTTTACGGATTGTCTGTGGTAAATAAAGTTCTGAAAACATGCAGAATCACTGTTTGTTAGATTTCTTCCGTTTTACAAAACCTTTTTGAGAAAACTCAACTTTGGGTGAAAGCCCTCTCCAATACCTTCATGTTGGCGGTGGTTTTACTTCAATTGACCTCCTGAAACTGAAATGTTTCACAGATCAAGATCTGGTCAGATCTGACTTTGTCGAATTAAACCAGGAGTTTGGAGACGAATTTTTGAATGAAACCAATTGGGTAAGAACCAGCTTTTCAATACCTTTCAGATGCAACTGACCTCATATTTTTATGATTGATGTACGATTTGTGGTGAATTAAACTTGTTCTGTGTGTTCTGCAGACATGGCTGTTAGCTTTTAATTCATCAAAAATCCATTCTTGAACCTAATTGAGTGATTCCACTTCTGTAGGATTACTGAATGTTTTCTTAATCATCTCAAATAAGTTTCAAACCTTTATGTGTTCTGTAACTCCATAGGTAAAGCAAATGGTGAAAACATGCAGTAAACTTGTAAATTCATTTGTGAGAGTTTCAGAAATATTTTGAACCCAAATCCAATTGTGTGTGAATCTCTGTTTAAATATCTTTCAAATGCCAGTGGCCTCATATTTTTAGGATTTTTCTACGATTTATGGCTTACAGATCTTGTTTTCTGTACAGTCAGATTCAAAGAAATTCCTAAAATTGTAGGTTTAATATTTTTGTGCGATTCCAATTTGGTTAGTCTTGTATTAGTACTGGCTATATAGGAAAAATATTATTAGTCTCTGTTCATACATATTTGTTACTGTTAGTAATGTTTATGTGTGACATGCATTGTTGAAGCAAAACTTTTCGGTTTATTTAAAACCCTTGACCAACTCTTTTTAGTAGAGATGGGCAACCCTTGTTTTATGCTTGCAAAATAAAACCTCTGAAACCTAACATTAGCTCTTTTGTTTTGCTTAAGTTTTCAAATGATGTGGAATATGGTTTGCTTCCTATTTTGGATGTTGTGTTATGTGAGCAAACTAAGTTAGGAAAACTGTTTTCTACTTTTACAAAAATGTTAGAAAATGTTTTGTGAATGAATTTGATGTCAAACTAATGCTCTTGTCCTCTTTATGATGTTATCTACCAGGGGATGTTGGTTTATACCATGGTGATAACCGAGAGAGGCAATTGCTAAGTCATGGCACTCTCATACATTCACTAGGTAAATAGATTGGGTTCTCTTTTAGTTGCTTTGTAGTACCTATAAGTCTTTTATATGTTAGCCCTTAGTAAAGTGGTTAGCTATTGATTGTTGATTGTTGCATGTTTGTTATGTTGGTTCAATGTGTTGATTGTGTTCCTTTTATATTTTCCGGCGATAGATGCGAACGATTCCGGAGAAGAAGAAGAAGTGGTTCGGACAAGGATTTTATTGTATTGTTGGAATTCTTATGTTGGATGGAGTTGGAGAAGTCCAGGGACACATAAGCCAAGGCAAGCCATCTTTTGATCTCTGATATGATGTCTCTTTGGATGTCATCTTGTGCTATCAATAGCATCTTGGTTCTATGTGTGATGATCTCCATATTGTTGTCATCTATGCTTGGATGCAAGCATGGTACCTCTAGTAGTTTTATCTTGTCCAGGTCTTGGTAATTGGTTGGGTGTATGGTATCATGGCCATTGCTATCCAACTTGCTTTCTATATTTAGCTTGAATATGTTCCACCTCGGGACAAGATTCATACTAAACCCCCTTCTAGTGTAGATGTATCAATACCATGTTTTTGGTGTATTCTCAAATTGTGATGAGTATGCCTGTTTTCCCTTAATGGTGTTAGTGTTGGTCAATTCTCATCCCTATCTATCTATTGATTGGGTTAGATAGCACCACAAATCTGAAAGTATATTTCCTCTTGTGTTGTCATAATACATGCTTAGCTCAAGCAAGTATGATCCACTCCAATACCTCTTTTTCATACCCTCAATGGCGTGATGACCCTCATCTCGGCCATAGTGTTGTATTAGTTCAACTCATGAAACTTTATATTGGGAACCCCTCAAGGTTTACCTTGTTGTAAATGTTTATGAAAACCTTGGGTGAGGCAATCTTACCCAAGCGTATGGTTTATGAAAGGAAAAGATATTGACAAAGATGGTTGGAAAGAGGAAGGTGTGTGTGACTTGGGTTTTGAGAAAAACGACACATGGTTCTTTGTATTCGCCCGGAACAACTAAACAGCGCAACCATAGCTACTCCAACGTGGGCACGGGGCTTAACTTGACGTTTGTTCTTCTTAGCATGAGGCACCGCACAACTATACAAGGGTACGGTTACCCCCGAGTCCGGGTTGTCGTGGTTGGGACAATAGTATAACGGGAGGCCTTCGGGGCTGACCCGTCCGGAAGACACTATGGGTCTCCGGCTTGGCGGTGGAGCCACGCTCTAGAGGAGGTGAGCTGCCACGGTGCCGGGGAGGTACATACTCCATAGGGTAGGACCTCGTGTTAAGTCGAATGGGCGAAAGGTTATGTCCGGGTATCCGTCGTGGCATATGTCGTTATGCGGGGATGATGCCCACACGATAGGTATCCGGATAGTTGTGGTGAAAGTGTGCAAACTCTGCAGAGTCAAAACTATTCGAATAGCCGCGTCCGCGGTCATGGACGGTTGGGATGGCCGTTACAGAGCTGTGTCGAGTTTTGGTTTTGAAAATGATTTCCAAAGGAAATGTGTGTTGGAAGTACCGGAAGGGTACGGGAAAGATGGTGTGCCGACCATGTGGAGATGGTCGAGGAGAAATGAAACAAAAGAGGGTGACCCTTCCTAGTGTTTCATGTAGAGGAACTCTGCTTTAACAAAGATATAGAGATGTCATAGGACTTTCTTAGTGTCCCCTTCAAGCTGTGATGTGGGATGCTATATCCACAAGAGAAACTGATTCTCTTTCACATGCTATATCCACAAGAGAAACGCGATTCTCTTTCACATGCTATATCCACCGGAGAAACTATTCTTCCTCTCTTGTCTTCTTTAGTTAGAATTGTTATCACCTTCTTGATGGTTTGCGAGTACAATTCAAATGTACTCACGGCTTTGTCCCTGGCTATTTACTTGGCCAGACCCGGAGGACTTCGACGGATGAAGAAGGATTTGACGACGTCTATGCGAGCTAGGAACGTCTTCCCGGTCGCTGTCCTGTAGGGTTAAGGTAGATGACTTGGGCTCTACGCTGCTGAAGTGATTCTGCTACTCTGATGATTAGATTAGGCCCTTCAAGGCTATCTTGTAAGATGGGTCATGTGACCTTATTGTAATTTTCTTATTTCGTTTTGTAAAGGATGATGTAATTTGATATCAGTTCGGTTATGTGTTCACGGCACACTGATCATGGGAACGTGAACGGTGTACATAACAGGGTATTTCGGACAGCTAGTCCGGGGTCCCCACAGGCAGGTCCTGACAGGTAATGGGTGGCAAACAGTACTTTTTCTGCGGCTTCAACTCCCGCAACTTCGAGGTTGTTCTCCATGGTCTGGAGCCAGTCATCAGCATCAAGGGGCTCTTCAGTTTTGTTGAATATCGGAGGGTTGGTGTGCTGGAAGTTCTTCAGCTTCGATCCGGGGTGATCGTGGTTTCCATGGCCTTGATTGTTCTGAGCTATCTGTTGCAGTGCAGCAATGTTGGCTTGGCGTTCAGCTCTTTCGACTTCTCGATCTGCCATCATCGTCTGCAGCAGTTGCATCATGGCATCCTGGGTGGTGTTGCGGGTTGGTGGGGCCATCTAAACATTGGGGTAGATGATAAGATAAGAGGGAAATTTCTATGGTTTGTTTGGTTAAAGTTTAAAAAGTTCATAATATTGAAAACTTGAGTAGTGTTGCGGGGGTAAAAACCAACAACACTTTTTTCATTCATACCAAGCATCATACATTACAAATCTAACACACTGTTGGTTTGAAGAACCATTCATCGCTCTACGATACAAGGGGATCCTGATACAACTCACACATACGAAAGTGCTTTAGATGATACTACTCTTCAGGGGGGAATACTTCGTCTTCACGGGTAATGTGCTTGGCGAAAGGCGAGGGCGTTGTCCAACTCCTTGCGGGTCTTGTACAACATGTAGTCGAGGTAGGCCACATAGTGGTTCATCTCCGGGTGCGGGGGCATGATTATTGGTCTTCCCATGGGGTCATGTCTGGGGTAGTAAATGAAGCGGGTATTCTGGAGCTTGTTGATATTCTGTCCGCACAGACGGGCAATTGCTTCTTGCATCGGTCTGACTAGTCCTTCCTTCCAAGTGCTTCCCGTTACAGAAAACCAGATGGTTTCCCACATTGGGGCTCCAAGCTTTCCTCTCAGATCTGTAGTAACTTCCCACCGAGGTGATCCTCCCGATGGATCGTTGAGGGGTATTCCGAAGAACTCGGGATACGGGCGTCCTAAATATTCAACCAGTTGTTTCAAATCCTTCTCGAACATGAGGTTTCCTCCGTGGCCAAGCTGATAAGACTTGCAGGTGTACTCCATCTGTGAAGCATTTTGATGAGTAAGTTAGAGAAGTGTGTCAAACTTTTATGTCGTAGTATAAGAAGAATAGAGCATAACTGTCTTATTTTGAAGACGATCTCAAGGATAAGAGGGAGAATAAGTTTTTCATAAATAGTCACTTCATTTGTTTTGAAACTAAATTTTTCAGATGTCCATTCTAACTAGGGTCTCCTATGGTCAACAATGGCTCTGATACCAACTTGTGAACACCCGGATTTTTAAGTCCAGGTGCCTGTTATGCCATACATCGCAATCCCAGGAATATTGTTGTTGCGAGACATAATAGTTGAATATCATAAGTCATCATCCATTACATACCATAGTCGTCTTACAAATAGAGATCACATGATCCAATATTACACAAATAGTTGATATATTGATCAACGGACACAAAGTTCATAGTTTCGTAGCGGAAGCGTAAATAGAAGGGACTCTCTAGTCCACGAGCCAACGTCCGACGTCGGAAGATTCCCTAGTTGTCGTAGGCGTCCTGCTGGTCGTCCTCTTGATAGTTCTGCTCCTCTTCATAGTCTGGCCATTTGAATAGCCAGGGACACAGCCGTGAGTACTTTAAAGTACTCGCAAACTAATACTAATGTAAGTGCTAACAATTCTAGTAAGGGGGTGCTAAGCTCTAGTTTATTTTGCATAAAGCCAATTTTAGTTCACAAACCTTTTAGTAAACAACTCTTCATGTACTAACTAACTCAAGTGGAAACATTAGTGTCATTCCCACAACTCTGTTGTGATTCGAAGTCAAAGTCACCTTTTCAATTCAAATTCACAAGTCACCATTCACCATTCATAGTTTTAGAAAAGTTCTGATGATGGAACAATATGGCCTTCCCAACTGTCCATGATCGCGGACGCGGCTATTCGAATAGGTTAAACTCTGCAGAGGTTGTACACTTGTGCCACAACAATTGCAATAGCTCATCAGGGGTAACTGGCCCTGATTTATCGTACGCAGTACGCGAACTATCAATCATAACCTTTCATTTACATACCCTAGTATAGGCACCTCTCCCCATGAGCTTGGCCTCCCGGTGATAGCCAAGCTGTTATCCCGGAACCGCACGAGGTTTGGCCGTACAATTCACCTGAGTTCACGTCATTTCACTTTCAACGGAGGCAGCCTCGGCATAACCCCTATGACGCTTGTTCAGAGGGAACCCATACTAAGACACCTAAATTTCCAGCTAAGCCTTATCCAGATTCAGGTATTGTGGGGGTACTTGTAAAATTGGAATGGTATCGCATCCGAACCCAACCATTAGTTTTTGTAAAGTTTACCAAGTCATTCACCGATCATATTCACCTTCAAAATCTTTCAAATAGAATGACTCATCATTCCAAGGTTTTCAAAGTCATTTCATTTCACAAGTTCCCAACTAAGGTAGTCACTTTTAATTTAGCACTAGCATCTAAGTATGAGGGGTGCTAAGTACATTGCTTTGCTTCTAGGCTAACCTTGATACTCTTGTACTAATCCAATACTAATCAAGTGAATCATAAATCAGAAGTACTTTGATAAAACAAAAGTAAATAAAGCTTGTAAAGTAAAACTGGGAAATAGGATCATAAGCATAAAGTAAATGGGGTAATGCCTTGCTCATGGTGAGCTTTGCACTTTGCAAGAGTATTATCTTGCCTTGGTTGGGGAATTGGTCAAAGTGGTCTTCTTCTCCTTGGAAGTAGACCTCCTCCTCTTCTTGATACTCCTTGGTACTAGCGTCTAAAATACGAATACGGGGCATACAATCATCATACCAAACTTACATACTAAACTAAGCACACACAAGTTTTACACAACTTTAAACTAGCATCACACACTACTATTAAGTGGGTGGATGTGTTCCTTTCTTATTTTAAGAAAAATAATTTCCTCTCATACTAACTTAGGTGTTACTTTCAATTACTTAGAGAAATAATTTCCTCTCATTATCTTATTAAGATTTAATTTCTCTCATGAACAATATATGACCTAGGTTGACCAAAGTCAACCTCTTCATACTCATCATTTAAGAAAATGATTTAAATGAGGTTCCATACCTCATGCAATTTGATACTAACATGGTAGTGATTTAATGTCACCAAATAACTCAATATGAGATTTTATAGACCATGGTCACTACCTCATGTTGAATTACTTGAGAACAAGATTTAAATGAGAGGAAAACCTCTCATATGATTTAACACATAGTTGTAACTAAGTTAAAAACTACCATTAAGGTTATTCAATATCATCAACAATTCATATGAGACTTATATTACCAGAGTCTCTACCTCATTTTGAATTGTTCATGACAAGATTTAAGTGAGAGAAAAACTCCCCTATTATTTTTAAATAGTTTGGGACAATATCTTTGACTAGAATTAGCCATATAGTCTTTTAATTTAACTAGGCCATGATCATTCAAGTTAAGCATTGCATATTTTTTCATAAGCAATTAGTGCAAGTGAAATGTGATTTATAGGAGTTGGAAACAACTCAAAAGCATTTCTGGTTGATTTTTAAGAATTATTCTAAGTCATAAAAGTCCCTGTCTTGTTTATTTTTCTACTTTAATTCTACAACAGATATGGGTTTGAATCCAATGTCATTGTGTAGATAATTTCACAGGCTTTCCAACCATACTAAATTCACTAAAAATTGCCAAGTAGATTTGGAGATATTTGATTTCTAGCAAAGCATCTGATAGCAATTTAACTGAAAAAGAATTAAACAAAAATTTGAATCAAACGGGGGCGGGAAAGAAGTGGGCCGGCCCAGCTGCGGCCTGGGCCACGCATGCATGGCGCATGCACGTCGAGTGCAGGCGGAGCACGCGGCGCGTCGGATCGGGATCCGACGGCGCTGGGCCGTCGTCTTCCTCCCGATGCTACCAACTTGCGGGGGTCATAACTTTCACCTCGAAGCTCGGATTAAGGCGGGGTTGGTTGCGTTGGAAAGGTCTTTCCAAGGGCTTCAAAGTGGTATAGGTGCTGGAGGCTAGGGTCGCGAAAGTTTGGGCAGCTTTTGGTGTGGTCGCCGGCGAGCTTTTTGCTCCGGTGTGCTGCAGGGAGGGAGAGAGGGAGGCTCTAGGAGGGAGAGGAGCGTGTTTCTAGGTGTGGTGGTGCTGTCCAAGGCGAGCGGAGGGGTTTATATAGGCTCCAGGGATGGGAACGTGACGGAGGCCATGGCGGGCGACGTCACGGTTCCAGCGCGCGCGCCGACACGGGAGCTTGTCTGGCGGGCTGCTGTCGTCCAGGGGAGTGCGTGGGAGAAGGGAAAGGGCGAGAGGGGGCCTGGGTCGACGGCGCTCGTCGACGCACTGGCGCGTCCAGAGCATGTCGGGCGCGCGTCTGGCGCGTTCTGGCCGCGTCGGGCACGACCCGTCCCCGGCGTTGCCGTGTCCCTCTCCGACCAGGGCTAGTACTGGCATGTCCAGTAGGGCAAGGGCGTGCTGGGAGACAAGGTTGGCATGGCTAGCAAGGTAGGGAGACTAGGGTGGCATGTATGGCCGGCATGGCAAGGTTTGTGCCAAATTAGTGCAATGCCAGGGTTGAAAAGGGGGCACTAGGGCATGGGGAGGCTAGGGAGGTGTTTCAGGGGACCAAGGGGAGACAAGGGTTGGGCCAACACTATTGCAAATAGTGTAAATCGATTTGGTGTGATATTGCTCACAAGGTGTTTGTAAAAATGGCCGAAAGAAAAATGTTTTCAAATTTTGGAAATATTTTTGGGGGATTGCATTCATATATTATTTTAAGTAGAAAGGTGGTGGTGGTGGTTAATTTGGTGAAAGTTTGCAAGATTTCAAATTGGGGTGAATCTTCTGTTTATTTCAATGTCTCTACTTGTCTCCTTTATTCTGGTCAACCTAGGCAGAGTCAACCCTGATGGTCAACATCAAACTTGTTCATCTTGATGAGGTATTGGATGACATGGCAAGAGTTGGTCAAGGTTGGTTTAGGAAAAGTCCAAACCAGGGGTGCAAAGTGGGTAACATTTTATAAATGGGCAAAGTGACCATTAACTTATGTGAGTTGAACTTGCATTTTTCTTTGATTTGATTCTGGTTTCTTTGATGCATTTGTGTTTTTTATTGATATATAAGTGTTTTACAACCAATGGCACAAGCCAAAGTGGCCTTGGTTGAAGATTTGCAAAAATGGCTAAATGTGTATGTGAGTAAAAATGGGATTTTCTCCCTATTTGTTTTCTCTCTTTTTGATTTGATTTTTCTTGACTCCAAAGTGATTCTTACTAGTTTAGGAACATTTCCCGCCCATTGAAACCATTCCAAAAGGTCTAGCTCAAAGATTTGAAAAATTGGCCATAACACATGAGAGGTGACATGTCAATTTTTCTTATTCTTGTAATGTGCTCCCCTTGCTTCACTTGGGCAAGGTTGAGGGTCAATTTAGGGTTAGATTAGGTTTAGAGATGGTTTCACACCATTTGGTCAAAGTAGAAGTGCATAGGACAAGAATTGGTGAAAATGGCTATGTGTCACATATGCCTCTATGCATATGTGGCATTTGATTTTTAATTTGACTAGGCTTGACCTAATTGATGTTGTTGAGTGTTGAAATGGTATATAGGAGTGATCCAACCATTCACTACAAGTCTTAGGGTCAAGATCCTCAATTTCACAAATTTGATATTTTGCTCTCATATGCCTCTATGGCATTATTACTTTCTTTTTAAAATCTTTTGTTTCACTTTGGATTGGGTTTGAGAAGTACTAGATACGGTTTATGAAGGTTTTCCAATCCTCTAAATAAAGTATAAATGCCTAGGGTAAAGTTTTACAAAAATAGCCATAGGCACATATGCCTCTATGCATATGTTTGATTTTATTTTGTTTCACACTTGAATTGGTTGGTAAGGGCTTTGTTGAGTGTGTTGAGGTATTTCAATTCATCTACTCAAGGTAGACAAGGCAAAACTCATCATTTTCAAAAAGTATCTATAGGCTTGCGTATGCCTTTTTCTTAAATAAGATCTTTTCTTTTTATTTTATTTTTCAAAGATTGAGGACAAGAGGGATGAGGTTTAGGGTTTAGTAAGTTTTGCAAGGGTTCACCACCATTTTAGCAAAGTAAGAAAAGTAGAGTTCAAAACCTCCATATTAGGGCTATAGGCCCACATATGTATTTTTCTTCTATTTTGTTTTCTCAAAATAGATCCAAAGGATTTTTGAGGAGGTTAGGGTTTAGGGTTTTTTCTTATTTGATTTCTTTCTCTTTTAATTTTATTTGGTTTGTGGTCTTCACTTGATCACTTTAGGGTTTTAGGGTTTATCACATAAGCATAATAACACTCGTCATGGCAAAAACACATGTAATAGGTAGGAGCACTAAGCATAGCACCCTATATAGGAAAAGTTTTTGTTGGTTCTTATTTTTGGAAAAAGAAATTTATTTTCTCTTTGTTTTGAAATTTGGGGTGTTACATCAACCTTGACCCAAATCCCAGGTTTTGTCAAACCAAACCTAGGATACCCTATCACCTGATCCACTGGAAGATGAGGATGAAACTTAACCAGATAAGACCACTGGGTGAGTTCACTGATCTGCCATGGTGATACGTCCATTTTGCATCACTATTTTATATCATAATTTACTGTTATTCACTGATATATTTCATATTTAGAGATGATACCTATGTTATTTCACCTATTTTGCATGTTTCATGATTATTGGAGAATTATTCACCGGAGTCAGAATTCTGTTGGAAAAAGCAATGTCAGGATACAATATTTCTGAAGATCGACAATTGACGGAAAATATACCGAAGTTCCTATTTTTCCAGATGACGGAGCCAACCAAAAGGGGAGGCCGAGGAGGGCCGCCATGTGCCCTCCCCATAGGACGATGCGGCCACCAGGGCTGGCGCGCCGCCATGTGGGGAGGGGGCCCATGACCCCCTCGGCCATCGCCCTTTCACATACTTCATCTCCCGGAAACCCTAAGGTGCGACAGAACATCAAGGATAGTCGCAGCCGCCTCTGCGGGGCGAAAAACTCCAGAGAGAAAAAGAGCTCTCCGGTAGGCTGAAATCTGCCGGGGAAATTCCCTCCCGGAGGGGGAAATCGTCGCCATCGTCACCACCATCGAGCTGGACTTCATTGGGATCATCATCATCATCATCATCTCCACCACCGACACCATCATCTCCACCGCTGCACCTCGTCTCCGCTGTAACATCTAGGGTTGAATCTTGATTATTTCATAGCGGAAACTCTCCCGGTGTTGATTACTCCTTGTTATTGATGCTATTGAGTGAAACCATTGAATCAAGGTTTATGTTTAGATTGTTATTCATCATCATATCACCTCTGATCATGTTCCATATGATGTCTTGTGAGTAGTTCGTTTAGTTATTAAGGACATGGGCGAACTCTAAATGTTAGTAGTAAACTATGTTGATTAATATTTAATGGTTTGATATTTAAGTTGTGGTGTTATTCTTCTAGTGGTGTCATGTGAACATCGACTACATGATACTTCACCTTTATGGGCCTATGGGAGTGCATCTTGTATTCGTTTGCTAATTGTGGGGTTGCCGGAGTGAAAGCAACCTAAACCCCCGTTGGTATATCGATGCATGAGGGATAGCAGGATCTCAGAGTTTAAGGCTGTGGTTAGATTTATCTTAATTACTTTCTTGTATTTGCGGATTCTTGCAAGGGGTTTAATCACAAGTATGTATTAGTCCTAGGAAGGGCGGTGCATTAGCATAGGTTCACCCACACAACACTTATCAAAACAATGAAGATTAATCAACTATATGAAGTGAAAGCACTAGACTAAATTCACGTGTGTCCTCAAGAACGTTTGGTCATCATAAGTAAACAAACCGGCTTGTCCTTTGTGCTAAAAAGGATTGGGCCACTTGCTGCAATTATTATTCCCGCATTTTACTTACTTGTATTTTATTTATCTGCTATATCAAAACCCCCTGAAAACTTGTCTGTGAGCATTTACAGTGAATCCATCATCGAAACTGCTTGTCAACATCTTCTGCTCCTCATTGGGTTCGACACTCTTATTTATTGAAAGTACTACGATACACCCCCTATACTTGTGGGTCATCAAGACTATTTTCTGGCGCCGTTGCCGGGGAGTGAAGCGCTATTGGTAAGTGGAATTGGTAAGGAAAACTTTTACTGTACGTGCTATTTTTATTTACTGCTCGCTGCTATAATTCATTATGGAGAGATCTTCTCTTGAATTCTTATTTGGAAAATCTACTACTACTGCAAAGGTAGTGGATGAGGCGCCAGGTGAGAAAGTGATTCCATATAAAATACCTATGAAAATTATTGAACGCGTTGTGGATAACCACTATGAAGGGGATGGAACTGTCCATCCTTGACATCATTTACTGTTTTTACATGAATTATGCGGGTTATTCAAGTGTGCAGGTATTTCTATGGATGAAGTTAGGAAGAAATTATTCTCTATATCGCTGTCTGGTAAAGCGGCGCATTGGTATAAATTGCTGAAGAATGGGAATTCTCTTGATTGGAAGGATATTATGCCTCTATTTTATTCTAAATTCTATCCTCCAAGTGAAATTCACAAAGTCCGAAACCGCAAATATAATTTCTGGCCTCATGATGGAGAGAGTATTGCCCAAGCATGGGGGATATTGAAGTCTTTAATGCTCAAATGCCCCATTCATGAGCTTCCTGGTAATATAATCATTGATAATTTCTACGCAAGACTTTCTTTTCAAGATAAAACCTTGCTGGATACTACTTGTTCTGGATCATTCACACGCAACAAAGAAGAGTTTAAATGGGACCTTCTTGATCGGAGGAGAATACTGAAGGTTGGGAGAACGAGAAAGGTAGAGAGCCAGGTATAAATTATGATTATGAATGCATTGAAACTTTTATGGATACTGATAAATTTCGAAATATGAGTGCTAGTTATGGTCTTGACTCTCAAGTTGTTGCAAATTTTTATAAAGCTTTTGCCTCTCATTTTGAATTGCCTAGGAAGAATTTTAATAAGTATCATGAACCCTACAAAGATAAAACTGATTCACCTATAGGTAAATGTATTGAAGTTAAAACTGTTATCACATTCTTCCTGAAGCTTATATTGAATAAATTCCTTTTCCTGCTAAAATGAAGGAGTATTCTGTTATAACTAGTGTGGTTAACAAAAGTGCAAAGAAACCTATAGAACCCGAGGAACAAATAAATGTTGAACCTGCTGTTGCATTAGTTAAAGACCTTGTGATTGAAAATGTAGAAGATGGTCACATCATTTTACTGTGAAGATGCTTCTAATATTGTTTCACATCCTAGTAAGTCTAGGAAAGTCAGTGTTCCTATGCTCTCTGTTAGAATTGGTGATCATTGTTATTATGGTTTATGCGATATCGGTGCAAGTACTAGTGCCATTCCTTATGAGCTTTACAGGGAAATCATGCATGAAATTGGTTCTTGTGAACTTGAAGATATTGATGTGGTTATTCAGCTAGCTAATAGAGAAACTATCTCTCCTATTGGTATTGTTCGAGATGTGGAAGTTCTATGTGGTAAGATTAAATATACTGCTGACTTTTTGGTACTTGGTTCTGCTGCTAGTAAGACTTGTCCTATCATTTTTGGTAGACCTTTTCTAAATACTTGTGGACCTATTATAGATTGCAAGAAAGAGAAAATTGTGACTAAATTTTCTGGTGAATCTTATGAGTTTAATTTCTCTAAATTTTACAAAGTTCCTTATGAAGCTGAATTGCCTAATGATGATTTTAGAGTTGAACAACTTGCATCTATTGCTCTTGCTCCTAATAATCCTTTGCAGCAACATTTGGAGGATCATGAGAATGAAGTCTTTAGGGAAGAAAGGAATGAGCTTGATGAAATTTTCCTTCGTCAACCTATTCTTAAACATGACTTACCGGTTGAAGATCTAGGTACAACACCACCGCCAAAGGAAGATCATGTTTTTGATTTGAAAACGTTGCCTGATAATCTTAAGTATGCTTATATTGATGATAAGAAAACATATCCTGTTATTATTAGTTCTAAGTTTCAGATTTTGAGGAAGAAATATTATTGGAAATATTGAAGAAACACCGAGGAGCCATTGGCTACACTCTTGATGACTTGAAGGGGATTTCTCCCTCTATTTGCCAACATGCCATCAACATGGAAGATGATGCAAAGCCTGTTGTTGAACATCAGCGTCGTCTAATTCCTAAGATGAACGATGTGGTAAGGAATGAGGTATTAAAACTTCTTGAAGTTGGTATTATATATCCTATTGCTGATAGTAGATGGGTTAGTCCTGTGCATTGTGTTCCTAAGAAAGGAGGCATAACTGTTGTACCTAACGATAATGATGAGCTCATCCCTCAAAGAGTAGTTGTAGGGTATAGAATGTGCATTGATTTTCGAAAAGTTAATAAAGTTACTAAGAAAGATCATTACCCTTTACCTTTTATTGATCAAATGCTAGAAAGGTTATCTAAAAATACTCATTTCTGTTTTCTTGATGGTTATTCTGGGTTTTCACAAATTGTTGTTAGAGCTAAAGATCAAGAGAAAACCACCTTCACTTGTCCCTATGGAACTTATGCTTATAGGCCTATGCCTTTTGGTTTATGTAATGATCCTACTACTTTTCAAAGATGCATGTCTGCTATTTTTCATGGCTTTTGTGAAAAGATTGTAGAGGTATTCATGGATGATTTTTCTGTCTATGGGAATTCTTTTGATAATTGTTTGCGAAACCTTGATAAAGTTATGTAGAGATGTGAAGAAACTAACCTTGTTCTTAATTGGTAGAAATGTCACTTTATGGTTAATGAAGGAATTGTATTGGGACATAAAATTTCTGAGAGAGGTATTGAAGTTGATAGAGCTAAAGTTGAAGCAATTGAGAAGATGCCCTATCGTAAGGATGTTAAAGGTATTGTGAGAACCGGAACTTAACATTCCGACCCCCCTGTGTTACTCGTCAATCCAGGATTAACTTGACGACACAGCGAAATAAATATCATTGCAGAACGTGCAAAAAGTAATTATTACAAAGTGTGAGCCACAAAATGAAATTTCTTGTGACATTTATTACAATCGGAAAACACAGCGGATAATAAAATGCGAAGTAACTCCATCTCAGCCACGAGCGATCGATGTAGTCCACGAGGCCTCACTCCTCGGCGTCGTCGTAGTCGCCATAGTCTTCACCATTTTCATAGTACTCCGAATATCAACAAAAGTTTTGCCATGAGTACATTTCGTACTCAACATGCCCCCTCGTGCAAACCTACTAAATCTACATGAGGCTTCAAAGAAAGGCTATATGGTTCTTTTGCAGAAAAGCCAATTTTATTTGCAATAATACACTAGATTTGATAAAAGCAGTTTTAGACGAAAACATGTTTTATATTCAGTGTAATATTTCTCACCAATGTGACTGTCCACGACAACTCACATATATTATAGGATTCAGATTCCAAGGAAAGGATGGAGGCAAAGAGGGAAATAGCAAAACAGGTTCCTGTATGTCAAGAAGGATTCATGTGTCGTCCATGACCGTGGACACGGCTATTCGAATAGGTTTAACTCTGCAGAGGTGGTACACTTTCACCACATGTCACAATCTCGCCTTGTTGCAACCAGCCGTCGCTAGCATAGCAATAGGGAGTTTGTGACGAGGTCTTTTAGCTAGATCCCCCAAAGATGTGACATGCCCACCGGGTATGGCGCACGGAACTGAGAGTACGTCCCCAAACCGGTCCCCCCATCTGTGCCGAAGGTTCCCCCGTAGGCAGACACCTCATCAGCGGTACGGCGACATCGACACCTAAGGCTGACTAACATACTCAACCAAGCCAGTGCCCACATAGCATGTGGTTGTACGGTTGTCACAATCTTCAAATCCAAGACTTGTTAGGATCCTTATGCGGCACGGACGACGGATTGCACCCTCCAACAAATGAAGGGCAGCCAACCGCTCCTTCAACATCTGATCCAGCTGTCGCCCGCGCCATGTTTAGATGGTAAGTTTCACCCAGAGTAGCATAGAGTAGAGGAAACAACAATGGCTAACTAGCCCAGCTCAACGAGCTCAACAATGTTCAAAGGGGTGTTTTGACCCGTGGGTCGATCAATTCCTCCGAAGAGGCAACAAGAAGTTTCCTAATGATTATTTAGCATGGCTAAGCATTCTACTCTATCAGGATTATATAAAATTACTACTCAGGGTATCAAGTAAAAGGCGACAAGAAGATCAAGTTGGTGTGTCAATCGACACGCTAGCTACTGGAATAAAATAGCATATATTTGTAAAACATAAAATAACATGCAAGTTGTAAAATTGGGATAAATATGATGAGAGGGCATGCCTTCGTTGTCGTCGAAAAACCCTCCTTCGTAGTCTTGGTTCGACCCGTTCCCGTCACTCCCTACTCGTCATAACGATGAACCACAATAAATACCGATTTCGAATAAACACCAATAAAATCCAAATAGAAAGATCCAAATAAATAACATGCGTCGATGGTGCTGCATAAATAGTACAAGAACGAGGCTGGAATGACTCGTACGGGATTTGGGTTAACTAGAGTACAACGCATGGTGATCGCTCTATATCGGGTAACGAAATATTTTAGAAAACATATTAAGCGAATCGTGCATAGATAGCATAGATTTGAAATGCAATGTGCAAACAAACTACATGCTACTAGTCATACTCATATATAGATAAATGACCCAGATTGAAATAAATTGCACATGCGATGAGAGCAATATCTAAAATCCAACAGGCATAAATTAACCAAGTAAGGTGAATGTTGATAAATAGCATGGCATAAGTGTAGCAGCTAACAGCGATATGCTGAGCAACAAGAGAATTACTTGTTGAATTAACCTACCCGATAAGTAACAAGCTAATTGATAGTAAGTAGAGTGAGCATACTGTACCAATTAAGCTTTACAAAAACAACTTGATATGATCTACTGATAATAATCAAACTAGCTAATTAGCACTAGATACGACACACGGGAAAGACAGTAATTAAATCTAGCAATTACACAATAGCTAAGCATGTGTAGAGAAGTGCAAAACAATACAGAGAAAATATCCTCTAATTCTACTGAATAAAACTAGCTAAGCAGTTGAAATTGATTTGCAATTACTAACTAGCATATGCAAGCCGGCAGATGACGATGCACCGAGTTGAACTTAGACAAGCAAAGCTAGCAGCACTACACGCACAGGTAGGCGCTAGCTCATTGTGATACAACGAGTTGACCTCACTTTTCAAGAAATAGATTGTTAAACGTCGGGTATAAATATCACTAACAGCACTACCGGTTTACTGGAGTCACATGAAACGTTTTCTAGATTGGGCTCAAGATCAGATAACGTGTTTTTGGCGGCCTAACCTGACCATGCCACCAGATGGCATTCGGTTCACCGGCGACTCGACAAACTGTAAAACTAAGGCTGGAAACCATGTCTAGAAGGTAGGCATATAGATGTGTAGCGCGTGTGTGTAAGGATTTCTGCTGGTTCTCACCGAGCTCGTCGCAGTCCGTGGTTGAAGTCGGTGGCCAGAGTTGACGTTGGTGCCGAGGGTGACGCCGGTGAGCAGAGATTCGTCCTTCTGGTTCCGTGGATGAACTCCCTCGTCCCGGTGATTCTCCTGGCGCAGCAGCTCCGCCTCTAGTGCCCTGAATCGCCGGGAACGCGAGCGGCGTTCGGCGGCGGCCTCGCGGAGTTCCACGAGATTAGATCGATCTAAGCCTCTAGGGCTTTGGGTGGCGGCGTAGGGAGGAAAAGAGAAGACTTGTGGGCGATGGGAGGCTTTTATATGCAGCTGAGAGGCGTCCCGAGAGGATCGGAACAATCGTCCGGTGCAGCGATGCTATTCGTGTACAGCACGGACTCCTGGTGTGCTACAACGAACTAGCGATCGCTCGGCTTGGATGGGCTGCTGGTTCGATTGGAGCCTTTGTGGGCTTGATCGGTTTGTCTACTTGATTGCCTACTGAAACGGTAGACAAGCAAAACATAGACGAGGACACCAGTACGTGCATGGGTAACAAAGAGAAGAGGATTACTAGTACAAAGTGAAGAGGACATAGAATAGCACGATGTGCTGGTGCAGTGCATGCACGTATGTGCTTGGACCAATTGGCATTTAGGACAAAAACCAATAAGAAGCAGTTTAGCAAAAAAAAAAACCACAGATCCAAATATTATTCCGAGAAAAATAATCTCGCACTTCAAATAGTAAATCAATTTGAAAGAATCAGTTTTAAGAACACCAAATAAAATATTCTTTTATTTTATTTTGTTGCAACACCTCTACTAAAAAAAAAAAATCAGCTCATAAAAAAAACCGGATGTTACAATTCTGCCCCCCTTACAAGGAATCTCGACCCCGAGATTCGACCTAAGAGAAAAGATTTGGAAACTCCTCCCGGAGGGCATCTTCCCGCTCCCATGTCGCTTCTTCCTCACTGTGGTTGCTCCATTGAACTTTGCAGAACTTGATCACATTCCTCCTAGTTGTCCTCAATTGTTCATCAAGAATTTTAACGGGGTACTCTTCATAAGTCAAATCATCTTGAACTTCTATGGAATCCAACGAGGTTTTTCGAGCCTCTTCTTCCGGCTTATTGAAACATTTCTTTAGCTGGGACACGTGAAACACATTATGCACTTTGGACAGCTTCTCGGGTAATGCTAACTCATAAGCAACCTCACCACGCCGGGCGGTGATCGTAAACGGTCCAATGTATCGAGGTGCCAACTTTCCCTTTAGTCCAAAACGTCGCATCCCGCGAAGTGGAGATACTTTCAGGTAAACCTCGTCACCCTTCTCAAATGATAACTCGTGACGGCGTCTATCCGCATAGACCTTCTGCCTAGATTGGGCAGCCCGTAGCCTTTCCTGAATCATCTTTACTTGCTTATCTGCTTCCTCTAGAGTATCGGGTCCAAAAACTTGGTTCTCCCAGACCTCGTGCCAGTTAAGTGGGGTGCGGCACTTCCGTCCATACAAAGCTTCAAACGGTGACATTTGCAGGCTCGCTTGAAAGCTATTGTTGTAAGAAAATTCTGCATACGGCAAACTCTTATCCCATGTACGCTGACAGGTTAGAGCACATGCTCGAAGCATGTCTTCTAAGATCTGATTCACTCGCTCAGTTTGTCCATCAGTCTGCGGGTGGTAGGCGGTACTAAAATTCAACTGCGTGCCCAAGACTTCGTGTATCTTCTTCCAAAACCTCGAGGTAAATTGAGTACCTCGATCAGATACAATCTTTTTGGGGACTCCATGTAGGCAAACAATTCTGGCCATGTATAATTCGGCCAATTTCTCCCCCTTAAAAGTGGTCTTCACCGGGATAAAGTGAGCTGACTTGGTTAATCGATCCACGATGACCCAAATAGAATCATATCCTGCTGTCGTCCTCGGGAGTCCTGTAATGAAGTCCATCCCGTTTTCTTCCCATTTCCACTCAGGGACTTTGAGTGGTTGAAGTAATCCCGCAGGTTTCTGATGCTCCGCCTTGACTCTACGACATACATCACACCGAGATACATACTCTGCAATCTCTCGCTTCATGCTAGACCACCAGAAACTATCTCGGAGATCGTGATACATCTTTGTGCTTCCCGGGTGTATGGAATATGACGTGTCATGTGCCTCTTTCATGATTGCATCCTTGAGTTCCTTTTGTTCGGGTACCAACAAGCGATCTCGAAACCAAATGCTTCCACTTTCATCCTCCTTGTATTCAAGCGCTTCTCCTGACTTGATTTTTGCTCGAATCTCTTCGATCCCTGTGTCATTTTTCTGGGCTTCTCTAACTTGATCCTCTAGCGTGAACTTGACTTCTAATACCTCCTCGTTTTCAGCGAGACTCACATTCAAGTTCAACTTTCTAAACTCTTCATGCAATTCTGGCTGAGCTTCTTGAATCATGAGGTTATTGCAATAAACCTTTCTGCTCAACGCATCAGCCACGACATTAGCTTTACCAGGGTGGTAATTTACGCCAATATTGTAGTCTTTAATCAACTCCAACCATCTCCTTTGCCTCAGATTCAAGTCCGGTTGAGTGAAAATATATTTCAAACTCTTATGATCCGTATATATTTCACAACGATTGCCAATAAGGTAGTGCCTCCATATCTTTAAGGCATGAACTACGGCAGCCAACTCTAAGTCATGGGTAGGATAGTTCACTTCATGAGGGCGCAACTGTCTCGATGCATAGGCTACAACCTTGCCTTGTTGCATGAGCACACAACCCAATCCTTGTTTAGAAGCATCACAATAAACTTCAAAATCCTTCCGAATATCCGGCAGTATTAGCACCGGAGCCGATGTCAATCTCCTCTTGAGTTCTTGAAAACTCGTTTCACATGCTGGTGTCCACTCAAACTTTTTATCTTTCTTGATCAATTGTGTCATCGGTCTTGCAATCCGCGAGAAATCCTCTATGAATCGACGGTAATATCCTGCAAGACCAAGGAAACTTCGTATCTCTGACACATTCTTTGGCTGTTTCCAACTAAGTACTGATTCCACTTTAGCTGGATCCACTGCTACTCCTTCCGCCGAGATGACATGACCAAGGAAATCCACTTGCTTCAGCCAAAACTCACACTTGCTAAACTTGGCATAGAGTTGATGTTCCCTAAGACTTTCCAGAACAATCCGAAGGTGCTTTTCATGATCCTCCTCATTACGAGAGTAAATCAACACATCATCAATGAACACTACGACAAACTTATCCAAGCAATCCATGAACACTTTATTCATGAGATTCATGAAGTAGGCCGGTGCATTCGTGAGTCCAAAGGACATCACCAGAAATTCGTACAGACCATACCGAGTGACAAAGGCTGTCTTAGGTATGTCTTCGGGTCGGATCTTCAACTGATGGTATCCCGACCTGAGGTATATCTTAGAGAAGACAGAAGCTCCTTTCAATTGATCAAATAGATCATCAATCCTAGGCAAAGGGTATTTATTCTTGATGGTCACTTCATTCAGGGCACGGTAGTCCACGCACATTCGCATGGTACCATCTTTCTTCTTAACAAACAACACCGGTGCTCCCCAAGGCGAGGTGCTCGGTCTAACATATCCCTTCTCTAAAAGCTCCTCGATTTGCTTCTTCATTTCAGCTAATTCATTTGCCGGCATCCTATATGGTCTCTTTGCAATAGGAGCAGTGCCCGGGACTAACTCGATGGAAAACTCTATCTCACGGTCTGGTGGCAGACCGGGTAACTCATCCGGGAAAACATCAGGGTATTCTTTAACCACTCTAACATCCGAGACAACCATCTCCTTCAAGCTGTTCAGAATACTATCCACTGCGGTATGAGGTGCTGACTTGGGTTTGTAATCCACCACAGTTCCATTCTTACTAGTCAGCGATACTGCTCCAAGGCCACAGTCTATCATAGCTTTGTGTTTTACTAACCAGTTCATGCCCAGAATAACATCTAACCCTTTAGAGTCTAACACTATGAGGTCTGCTAGAAACTCTACTCCTTCGATCGTTATGATCACCTTGGGACATTTTAAACCCGTAGTAAGAATTCCCCCAGGTGATTGTACTGCCATCTCCCGACTCATACCCTCGGTTTTCAAAAGGTGTTTTTCAACAAATTGCTTGGAAATGAACGAATGGGAAGCTCCAGAATCGAAAAGTACTGAACCATAACATGAGTTGATTGGGAACATACCAAGGACAACATCTGAAGCTTCATGCGCCTGTTCCGCCGTGACATGGTTGACTTGGCCACGTCCTTGCTGTCCTGAGGCATGAGGTGCACCTCCCGGGGTAGGCAGTATGCCTCTTCCACGTCCCGCTGTCGGCGTCTTGGCGGCGGACCCTAAGTTGAACTTCACCGGCGTCGCCCGGTGTTCTTCTTGCCCGGGCATGCAGCAACAAAGTGACCCTCTTCGCCACAGTTGTAGCATGTCCTCCCAGCAGTGTTGGCATGGTTTCCTCCAACTTCAGCTCTCGGAGTACGATAGGCACCATACGAAGCATTGTGATTAGGATTTGTCGGCTTTGCACCTGATCCACGGTATCCTGGGTTGTTATTGTTCTTCTGGCGTGAGCTCCCTGCCCCATACTGACTCTGTGGTGCCTTGCGCTTGCGGTGTTCATCAAGTTCGTTCTTTGAATTCTCCTGAAGAATAGCCTTGTTGACCAAACTCTGGAAGTTGGCAAAATCATGAGACACCAACCTATCCTTCAGACCTAGGTTCAGGCCCCTCAGAAACTTAGAAATCTTATCCGCCTCAGTGGGAATATCCGCCCTTCCATAGCGAGATAACTGGGTGAAACGGTCCCAGTATTCAGAGACTGTCATCTTCCCCTGAACTAGAGCTCGAAATTCATCCCTCTTCAGCTCCATAAGACCAGCTGGTATGTGTGCAGTGCGAAATGATTCGGCAAACTCATTCCACGTGATCCCCTCGGCATCATCATGCGCCTCACAATAGTTCTCCCACCAATCCGCAGCCACACCCTGAAGTTGATGCGCAGCATACTTCACACGGTCTTGAGCGTTAACATTCACCAGGTTGAGCTTAGGGTCCGCTGATCCCGTAAAGGTGGGTGGCTTCGTCCTCATGAACTCTGCAAGCTTGGACTGCGGTGGAGGAGGATTCTGATTCTGGTTTTGGTTTTGGTTTTGGTTCTGATTCTGGTTTGCCAGAGTGGCGGCCATCTGCTGCAGTAGCTGTGTCTGCATCAGCATCACTTGCGCAATGTTAACTGGTGGCGGCTGCTCTGGTCCCTCATTCTCGGTGTCAGTGTCTGTGTCGTGAACTTCACCCTCGACGAAGTCCTCCTGAAACGCTGGCGCGCGACCACGTCCGCGTCCACGTCCTCCGCGACCACGACCCCGATTTGCATTCATCCTGTGTCGTTGTCCCAAGTTAGGATAGATAAGAGGGAAAAGGAAACTAACCCATAACCAAATCTGTAACCAAACATGAAATATCCAAATAAACTTCAATCAAATTACTTTGTAAAACATGGTTTAGTATGACTACATAAAATAATCAAACAGATGTAGTCAATACTCAAGCAAAATCCCCTAACATACGTATTACATATCTAAAAGGATTCTATTTAACTGATCCTATATGGTTCGTCTTCTCTCAACTGGGTATTGAAGTATGGAGTACTTGATATATGACTCTTGAATCCATGCGTTCTTGAGATGGCTTTCGCCTAGATAGGATATTGTATACTAAAGAAGTGGTTAGGGAAGAAAATTTAAGAACAAATGGTGAACAAGGTAAGACAAGGAATAGTAATAGTCAAGAATTAGACTACGAGGACTTTCATGATTAAATAATTTTTTTCAAATTGTTATAAAGGTTTTTCCATTCTAACTAAGGCCACGTGACTAGGTCGACGTCGGCTCTGATACCACTTCTGTGAGAACCGGAACTTAACATTCCGACCCCCCTGTGTTACTCGTCAATCCAGGATTAACTTGACGACACAGCGAAATAAATATCATTGCAGAACGTGCAAAAAGTAATTATTACAAAGTGTGAGCCACAAAATGAAATTTCTTGTGACATTTATTACAATCAGAAAACACAGCGGATAATAAAATGCGAAGTAACTCCATCTCAGCCACAGGCAGTCGATGTAGTCCACGAGGCCTCACTCCTCAGCGTCGTCGTAGTCGCCATAGTCTTCACCATTTTCATAGTACTCTGAATATCAACAAAAGTTTTGCCATGAGTACATTTCGTACTCAACATGCCCCCTCGTGCAAACCTACTAAATCTACATGAGGCTTCAAAGAAAGGCTATATGGTTCTTTTGCAGAAAAGCCAATTTTATTTGCAATAATACACTAGATTTGATAAAAGCAGTTTTAGACGAAAACATGTTTTATATTCAGTGTAATATTTCTCACCAATGTGACTGTCCACGACAACTCACATATATTATAGGATTCAGATTCCAAGGAAAGGATGGAGGCAAAGAGGGAAATAGCAAAACAGGTTCCTGTATGTCAAGAAGGATTCATGTGTCGTCCATGACCGTGGACACGGCTATTCGAATAGGTTTAACTCTGCAGAGGTGGTACACTTTCACCACATGTCACAATCTCGCCTTGTTGCAACCAGCCGTCGCTAGCATAGCAATAGGGAGTTTGTGACGAGGTCTTTTAGCTAGATCCCCCAAAGATGTGACATGCCCACCGGGTATGGCGCACGGAACCGAGAGTACGTCCCCAAACCGGTCCCCCCATCTGTGCCGAAGGTTCCCCCGTAGGCAGACACCTCATCAGCGGTACGGCGACATCGACACCTAAGGCTGACTAACATACTCAACCAAGCCAGTGCCCACATAGCATGTGGTTGTACGGTTGTCACAATCTTCAAATCCAAGACTTGTTAGGATCCTTATGCGGCACGGACGACGGATTGCACCCTCCAACAAATGAAGGGCAGCCAACCGCTCCTTCAACATCTGATCCAGCTGTCGCCCGCGCCATGTTTAGATGGTAAGTTTCACCCAGAGTAGCATAGAGTAGAGGAAACAACAATGGCTAACTAGCCCAGCTCAACGAGCTCAACAATGTTCAAAGGGGTGTTTTGACCCGTGGGTCGATCAATTCCTCCGAAGAGGCAACAAGAAGTTTCCTAATGATTATTTAGCATGGCTAAGCATTCTACTCTATCAGGATTATATAAAATTACTACTCAGGGTATCAAGTAAAAGGCGACAAGAAGATCAAGTTGGTGTGTCAATCGACACGCTAGCTACTGGAATAAAATAGCATATATTTGTAAAACATAAAATAACATGCAAGTTGTAAAATTGGGATAAATATGATGAGAGGGCATGCCTTCGTTGTCGTCGAAAAACCCTCCTTCGTAGTCTTGGTTCGACCCGTTCCCGTCACTCCCTACTCGTCATAACGATGAACCACAATAAATACCGATTTCGAATAAACACCAATAAAATCCAAATAGAAAGATCCAAATAAATAACATGCGTCGATGGTGCTGCATAAATAGTACAAGAACGAGGCTGGAATGACTCGTACGGGATTTGGGTTAACTAGAGTACAACGCATGGTGATCGCTCTATATCGGGTAACGAAATATTTTAGAAAACATATTAAGCGAATCGTGCATAGATAGCATAGATTTGAAATGCAATGTGCAAACAAACTACATGCTACTAGTCATACTCATATATAGATAAATGACCCAGATTGAAATAAATTGCACATGCGATGAGAGCAATATCTAAAATCCAACAGGCATAAATTAACCAAGTAAGGTGAATGTTGATAAATAGCATGGCATAAGTGTAGCAGCTAACAGCGATATGCTGAGCAACAAGAGAATTACTTGTTGAATTAACCTACCCGATAAGTAACAAGCTAATTGATAGTAAGTAGAGTGAGCATACTGTACCAATTAAGCTTTACAAAAACAACTTGATATGATCTACTGATAATAATCAAACTAGCTAATTAGCACTAGATACGACACACGGGAAAGACAGTAATTAAATCTAGCAATTACACAATAGCTAAGCATGTGTAGAGAAGTGCAAAACAATACAGAGAAAATATCCTCTAATTCTACTGAATAAAACTAGCTAAGCAGTTGAAATTGATTTGCAATTACTAACTAGCATATGCAAGCCGGCAGATGACGATGCACCGAGTTGAACTTAGACAAGCAAAGCTAGCAGCACTACACGCACAGGTAGGCGCTAGCTCATTGTGATACAACGAGTTGACCTCACTTTTCAAGAAATAGATTGTTAAACGTCGGGTATAAATATCACTAACAGCACTACCGGTTTACTGGAGTCACATGAAACGTTTTCTAGATTGGGCTCAAGATCAGATAACGTGTTTTTGGCGGCCTAACCTGACCATGCCACCAGATGGCATTCGGTTCACCGGCGACTCGACAAACTGTAAAACTAAGGCTGGAAACCATGTCTAGAAGGTAGGCATATAGATGTGTAGCACGTGTGTGTAAGGATTTCTGCTGGTTCTCACCGAGCTCGTCGCAGTCCGTGGTTGAAGTCGGTGGCCAGAGTTGACGTTGGTGCCGAGGGTGACGCCGGTGAGCAGAGATTCGTCCTTCTGGTTCCGTGGATGAACTCCCCTCGTCCCGGTGATTCTCCTGGCGCAGCAGCTCCGCCTCTAGTGCCCTGAATCGCCGGGAACGCGAGCGGCGTTCGGCGGCGGCCTCGCGGAGTTCCACGAGATTAGATCGATCTAAGCCTCTAGGGCTTTGGGTGGCGGCGTAGGGAGGAAAAGAGAAGACTTGTGGGCGATGGGAGGCTTTTATATGCAGCTGAGAGGCGTCCCGAGAGGATCGGAACAATCGTCCGGTGCAGCGATGCTATTCGTGTACAGCACGGACTCCTGGTGTGCTACAACGAACTAGCGATCGCTCGGCTTGGATGGGCTGCTGGTTCGATTGGAGCCTTTGTGGGCTTGATCGGTTTGTCTACTTGATTGCCTACTGAAACGGTAGACAAGCAAAACATAGACGAGGACACCAGTACGTGCATGGGTAACAAAGAGAAGAGGATTACTAGTACAAAGTGAAGAGGACATAGAATAGCACGATGTGCTGGTGCAGTGCATGCACGTATGTGCTTGGACCAATTGGCATTTAGGACAAAAACCAATAAGAAGCAGTTTAGCAAAAAAAAACCACAGATCCAAATATTATTCCGAGAAAAATAATCTCGCACTTCAAATAGTAAATCAATTTGAAAGAATCAGTTTTAAGAACACCAAATAAAATATTCTTTTATTTTATTTTGTTGCAACACCTGTTACTAAAAAAAAAATCAGCTCATAAAAAAAACGGATGTTACAGGTATTCGTAGTATTCTTGGTCATGCTGGTTTTTATAGGAGATTTATTAAAGATTTCTCTAAAATTTCAAAGCCTCTTACTAATATTCTTCAAAAAGATGTACCTTTTGTTTTTGATGATGATTGTAAGGAGGCTTTTGAAACTCTAAAGAAATCCTTAACAACTGCTCCTGTGGTTGAACCTCCTGATTGGAATTTACCTTTTGAAATTATGTGTGATGCTAGTGATTTTGTTGTAGGTGTTGTTCTTGGACTGCGAGTAGATAAAAAATTGAATGTTATTCATTATGCTAGTAAAACTCTTGATGCTGCTCAAAGAAATTATGATACAACTGAAAAAGAATTATTAGCTGTAGTTTTTGCTTGTGGCAAGTTTAGACCTTATATTTTTGATTCAAAAGTCACAATTCATACTGATCATGCTGCAATTAGGTACCTTATGGAAAATAAAGATGCTAAGCCAAGGCTTATTAGATGGGTGCTTCTTTTGCAAGAATTTGATTTACATATTATAGATAGGAAAGGTGCTGATAATCCCGTTGCTGATAATTTGTCTAGATTGGAAAATATTGTTTATGATCTTGTTCCTGTTAATGATAGTTTTCCAAATGAACAATTGGCTGTAATAAAGGTGAGCTCGTGAGATAGTCCTTGGTATGCTGATTATGCTAACTTTATTGTTTCCAAGTACTTGCCTCCAACCTTTTCAGCTCAGCAAAGGAGGAAATTCTTTTATGACTTGAGGCATTATTTTTGGGATGACCCACACTTATATATAGAAGGAGTGGATGGTATTATGCGAAGATGTGTCCCCGAATATGAACAACAAGAGATATTGAGTAAGTCTCATGGTAGTGTTTATGGAGGACATCACGCCGGAGATAGAACCGCACAAAAGGTTCTACAGTCAGGTTTTTATTGGCCAACTCTCTTTAAAGATGCAAGAAAGTTTATTTTATCTTGTGATGAATGTCAAAGAGTTGGTCATATCTCTAGACGCAATGAAATGCCTATGAATTATACTCTTGTTATTGAACCATTTGATTGTTGGGGATTTGACTTCATGGGTCATTTCCCTTCTTCAGAAGGTAACACTCATATACTTGTCGCTGTTGATTATGTTACTAAATGGATGGAAGCCATACCCACAAAAAGTGCTGATGGTGAGACCTCTTTAAAAATGCTTTTAGATGTTATTTTCCTAGGTTTGGAGTATCTAGATATCTTATGACTGATGGAGGTTCTCATTTTATTCATGGTGGTTTTAGAAAAACTCTTGCTAAATATGGTATTAATCATAGAATTGCTTTAGCTTATCATCCTCAAACTAGTGGGCAAGTAGAATTATCAAATAGAGAAATTAAATCTATCTTGCAAAAGATGGTGATGTGGCATGTGGCCCATCGGGCGGCCCAGTTGCTGTAGATCTGAAGGATGAAGTCCAGCCCAGGAACAGGAAGCCGGATCCCAACCGACCTACGAAGAAGGCCGGATCCGTGAAGGCCCATGAAGTATCCGGATCCAGCACGGTCCTGATGAAAGGCGGATCATTGACGTACACGGCAAGATATTGTACCGTAGTTAGGCGACTTGTATTCCGGCTAGGACTCTCTATGTAAACCCTAGATTCGTGCGCCTTTATAAGCCGGATCCCGGGAGCCCTAGAGGCACAACCACAACTCATTGTAACAACACGAAAGCGCCTAGATAATTCCAGACAAGCAGCAGTAGGCCATGTCTTCGAGCAGGTGTTCCGAAGCTGGGTAAATCGCGTACCACCATCCCAAGTACTCTCCGCCCTATGGCCCCTACTTCTTCTCCCCCTCGTGAGGATCCCTCCTCCGAGGTATTGTTGAATAGGCAACGACAGTAGGTGACACACCGTCATAGGAACGACATCAAAATCAATGGAATCCTTATATGGTCCAATCGCAAATTCAACACGCACCATGTGGTTTACCTTCAGCTCACCATTATCGCTCAACCACTGAATATAGTATGGATGTGGGTGCGGTAGATACTTCAACTTCAGTTTGGTACACAACTCTTTGCTTGCTAAATTGCGGCAACTCCCGCCATCAATAATGACCTTGCAAGCCTTGTCAGGACCAACTAAAGCCTTAGTTTGGAACAAATTGCAGCGCTGAGTAGATGCACTAGGCAACACATTAAGAGCACGCTGCAGCACAACAATAGTGCGAGCATCAGACGGATATGCATCTTCACCATCAGTGTCATAGTCATCATCTTCTGGAGCATTATGATCAACATCATCTCCAGTCTCATACTCATTGTCCTCATTGATAATCATGACTTTGCGGTTAGGACAATCTCTCTTGAAGTGACCTTTGCCACAACATGTATGACAAGCCATATCATGATTGCGGGCAGTAGACATGTTAGAGTCACTCGTACTTGCAGCAGATTCAGACTTCTTTGCGTTAGACACAATGGAGACCGGCTTGCTGAAGGGAGTAGAGTAAGGTGCGGAACGCGTCGATGGTGCCGGTGCCGTAGGCGGGGGCGCACGAGGCGTGAAATGTAACATCCCAAATTTTCAAACAAAGAAGAAAATGATTTTTCCTTTTTCCAAAAATGAGAACCAACAAAAACTTTTATTAAATCAATGGCTATGCATAGTGCTCATACTTAATCCTTGTCTTATTGCCATGATGATTGTTGAGATGCTTATCAAATGTTCTAAAACCCTAAACCTCACTCTTCATTTCATTCCAAGATAAAACAAAAGAAAAAGAAATTAACTTAAAAAGAATAGGCCTATGAAAGCCTATGGCTATTTTTGCAAATAATCAACTATGTCATGTTCTACCTTGTTGGATGTTTTGAAAAACCTCAACACACCCAACATATCACTTACCAACTAAGTCCTTTGTGAAACCAAAAAGAAAATAAAAATAGACATAGAGGCATATGTGGTACATAGCCATAATGACAAATTTTGACCTATACTCTACTAACCTTATCCAAAGGGTTTGAAACCTTTACCAAAATAAATCTAACACTAATAAACAATAAACCATGCCTAATTGAAACAAAGGAAAAGAAAAGAAGAAAAAAAGAAAAAAATGCAATTCATCACATACATGTGCTTTTGGCCATTTTTGAAAATCTTTAACCTAGGCCAATTTGGCTTGTGCCATTAGTTGGAGAATGTTACAAAACACTTATAAACACTTTTGGAATCAAAGAAACTCAAATCAAATCAAATTTGAAATCAAATTGTGCTCACATGCAATAATGGTCAAAACTGTAATTTTTAACCTGATGCCTACTTTGAGCCTCTGTATTAAGAGATTTTCAAACCAAACATTTCCAAATCTTTGCACCTCATCCAAGACCACATCAAGGTGAACAACTTTGGTGAAGCACACCCCTGCAAATTCTTGCTAGATTCAAAGTTATGCTCAAGCAAAGTTGGAACTTTTTAACAGATTCAAGTTAGGGGCCATTTTGAAATTTTCACAAACCAATTCATTTTTGCACACCACCACCACCATTGTGTGTCTTTTATCATTTGAATCATGTCCAAAAAATTTCATTCAAAATTTTGCAAATTCATTTCATGCGGCCATTGTATCAAACACATGGTGAGCAAGAATCAAACCAAATCAATTTTCACTATTTGAAATAGTGTTTGGCCAAATTTTGAACACCACTTGTTTCTACATTGTCCCCTGGTCCCCTCCAGCACTTTGCCCCTACATGCCAACCCTATACATAGCCAATGTGGCATGGACATGCCCATGCCGGCCATGCCATGCACTCACCTTGCCACCCTACTCCCTCTCTCTGGCCTATCTAACCATGTCTAGTAGACAAGCCTCACTCTCCTAGTCACGCCTAAACTAGCCATGGTCGGAGAGGAGCACCGCTGCGCCTGGAACGTGCCATGTCCGCGGCACCCAGAACGTGCCAGGATGCACGTGGACACGCCCTGGACAAGACAGATGTCACACCCCAACTTTTGCAACCTTGTTTAATCGTCCTTAGTGCAAAAATTAGGGGGAACAAAAACTTTTTCTTCAGACTAATTAGATGAATTGCCTTGATCTGTTTGTTTTGATAAACTGCTTTGATCTGTTGGTAGATGTATTGTCTTGTTCTATTTGTTAAGTTTTGTCTTGAGCTACCTCAAAGAACAACACTCCTAGTGGTAAGACAAACAACTCACCTAATAAAACCTATGTGTGGCTTAGGAAGTATTGTTTTCCTTCTTACTAAATCAAACATCTCTCCTGATGGCAACATGAGTGTGCCTATTTAAAATTCCTCTTTCTGGTATAATCTTGCTCAACCCATCCTTGTTTCAAAACTTGGGATCATCTACCCCTTAATACATCCTTATCTCTTACCCTAGTCAAAAACCCTAAGGCATCATAAATTTGGCTAAGTCCCAAAATCTATTTAAGGTTCCATTTTGGAACCCCTGGATTAAGCTACCCCTTGCCATCTAAGGCAATGCACTTGGTCCTAGACCTACCTTGTCATGAGCACTTTCCAGACTAGTCCTTGCCTTGAACCAAATCCCTCTTATACTCATTTATCCTTGTCTGTTTTGTGGCCAAGTCAAAAATCTGTTTTTGGCGAGGCTTAAATAGTTCAAACTTTGGCAGTTGATATCTAAGCCACCCACAACTGTTATTAGTGACCTCAATGCATGGATCTCAGCTATGCAACACCCTCTACAACTTCCATGTCTTGCATGTCCGCATCTACCCCCAAAATTCTTATTTTCACTTGATCTTGCACCCTATCCACTAATTCAGCACTAGATCACTTCATCCTGTTTTACCTCTTGTTTTTCTTTGCCCTTCACAAAACCAAGAGTGGAATGGTGGGTACATTATGTAGCCACCCTCTACCCTTGAGATCACTTCTCTCAAAATATTTTACTTGCCGAAAATCCTATTTAAGATTATTCTCAAATTTTCACTACAAAACTAATCCTAGTTTTATCATAGCTTTTCAAACTTTAAAAAAATAGGAAATTTGGATGGTGTCTTGTATCATCTCATTTCCTTCAACCCAAAAATAATTTCTATTAAAATATTTAATCTATTCCTTCTTTTTAAGAAAATGCATGGTGCATATAGATACACCATTTCTTGCCCCTTTTTATTACCAAATAGCTATGAGAAAAACCTACTATGCATTGTTGTGAAAGTAGAGCACACTTTGAACTCAAAATATCATCCTCCTACCTTCAAAAACATCATCTAATAAATTTCATTCAAACTTGACCTTGGGCATAGAAATTCCGATCTTCACCCAACTCAATCTTAGACCTTGCCATCATCCACACCATTACCCAGCTAATCAACTTTTTCCACCTTAGTCAATCCCGTGGCTCATGTAGAAATGCACCAAAGGTGAGCCGGCCATGCCTTGCTTGTATAGCACTCAAACACCATGTACCCCTCTCTTTTACTCACTAGTTTTGACACCATATGGTGGATGGCATCATCACCACCACACCACCCCCTCTCTTTTTTTCTTCCCTTCCCACTTCTTTCTTCTTGTACATGGCCGGGCCATGGTGCCCATGCACCACCTAACAAACCCACACCCCCTTGGACCTTCCCTGGACCCTCCCTCTCATCTAACTAGGCCCAGAGATGCCTCCCTCTCCCTCCATCGAGCCCAACAGCATCCCACACCGCCCCAAGCCCCAAACGCACGCCATGAAGAGACCGAGCACGCTCGTGCCAAAAATCCCTCCCGCTCAACCAACTCCCCTTCCCGCGCCTACCCTCCCTCTGCTGACGTCTGCCCTGCCAACGTCACCCTCTTCCACCGCCCAGACGTCAGCCCTCACGAGCTCATTGGTCGTGGGCACCACGCGCGCCTCCATTGGCCGTGGTCACCGCCCGTTTGCCCGCTGGTCACCCTCCCCCGCCTATAAAACCCAACCCCCAGCTCACTCCTCCGCCACACCACCTCCCTCTCACTCCCCCGAGCCCCACCGAAGCGTTGCAGCCCTCCCCTTCCACTGCTGCTCGCCGGAGCAAGGCTCGCCGGCGTGGTGACCATCGGGGTTACGGGCAGAAGGAGCTCCCCCGACGTTCCTTTCCCTTCCCCCTCCATTGTTGTCCGTTCACCACCTCCTGGTAGTCCTAACCCCACCCTTTTCGCCTCCCAGGTTCGCCGGAGGGCGTCGCCAGTGTAACGTCCTACCTTTTAACAAAGGTAGAACACCTGTGTTCAGTGCTACTCCCTGGATCATTGATAGCACCACAGTACAAAATATAGCATTCATAGCAATAGTATCAACATTACAACGTAATGATCCAGTACGACAAATAAGGGAAATACAACTTGCATAGTCCAAATGACTAGCATTCAAATAAAGTTCAGATATCTAACACAACGGAAATAAAGTAGCATGGAGCCTCCATCTTCATCATGCGCCACAGGCAGACATGTTGGAATGTAGACTCGAGATCCTATCAGTAACCTTCATCGGAGCGACCTGCACGTTTGAATATGCAGCCCCACGAATGGAGGTCAGTACAATGATGTAGTGGCAAATGACACTTATTTGGTGGCAGTTTTGAAAAGACTAGCTATATGAATTTGGCAGGTGGAGCTAGGCTATTTGCATAAAGCCAGTTTTGTCCTATATTTGATAAAACATTTTAAATCTTTGAAATTCATCGTGGGTGTTCAGAGGGCGCACCATGACACACCACGAAGTTTATTAGGGTAACTTTGAAATCCATCATGGGTGTTCAGAGGGCTCACCATGACACACCATGAAGGGTCTCTAGCATATTTTAATTGACTTTAGAAAACAAAAGGGGTGTTGAGATTCTTCAGTACTATCCCTGCCTAGTAGCTCAAATTGTCCATGACCGGGGACACGGCTAAGATCTTAGATTTAACTCTCGAGAGGTTGTGCACTTTCACCTTAAGACCCATCCTACCCAAGAGTAAGATGAGACAAGACCTTTGGGAAGAGAAGTTCACCCATACTAGCCAGACCCGTTTCTCTTGCATTTCGCAACCACCCTCTAATCCGACAACGGGATGAACCTCCACAACTTAAGAATCTTGGCGAGCCATATACCATAAGGCTGCACTGGAAGCTATCTAAAACAGTGAAGACCTACAAATCTCTTTGTACCTGGGTGGCGATCCACAAGTGCACCCTCAGGCGAAGACAACCACAATGTGGCCCTGAGTAGCCACACAATAATGCGCACCCTCAGGCGAAGACAACCACAATGTGGCCCTGAGTAGCCACTCAACAATGCGCACCCTCAGGCAAAGACAACCACAATGTGGCCCTGAGTAGCCGCCCATCAATCAGCCAATCCACCCAGGTGTGCATTAAGGTTGTTAGTTTTCAAAGTTTTGTAAACTTTTGTAAACCATCAAACAAATACAAGAGCGGCAGAAATTTTGATAGTAGCCAGGTATGGCAAAGCATTTACCTAACATGGGGGGTTCAGGGTGACTATCCACTACTAGGTATTCTAGCATTGCATTCACTTTGAAAACCAATAACAACCTATCATGCATACTACTAGAAAAACACTAATGCTTTAATTAAAACTGGGTGATAAGATGAGTGTCACTTGCCTTGGTCAAAGCAGCCTGAACAATCACAACAATCACAAGCAAGACCCTGGTCCTCCTCACAATCTAAACACGACAACCAGGAGCCAAATAAACATAACATTCTGAATGCACAGCCATAGACATGTATGCATGCATGATATGCAGCGTTTAGTTTCACACATAGGTATGATGTGAAAATGTTGTATTAAGTGTCCTCCGATATTTAGAATGTTGGTAATGATCTCTGGTTGTATTTATTTTATTAAAGTTTTATTTATAGCGTTATTAACCGAGTTAACAATGCATATACATCAACTAAAATAGGTACTGTAGTGTTTATGTTTTGTAAAAATCTTAAACCAACATCACTGGATAGGGTACGGTAATACAAGATCATATCAATTGGATTCATTCAAAAATGGTTTATAGAATTTGAATTATTGTCAGATTACTAATTTGAGCATATTTGCAAAAGCAAGTTTGTGCACGTATCAAATTTGGTCAACTCTGGTTCCAAGATGATCTATGTTTTTTAGGGATTCCAGAGACTACAAATTTGTAAATTTTGGTCCACTGTATTAATTTACACAACTTTATTAGTGCCAAAGGGTTAGTTCTCTGTTTTGAATTATGGTGCGCAATTTATCACAGAACATGTACTGTATTGTTGCATGGTTGTGTTCTACAGGTTTCAAGCTTTCCAACGGTATAAAATTTGCTAAATTTGGGTCTACGGTTGATTTTATATTGATTTTACAAGATAGGGACAGAATCTGGCATTTAAATTTGAATTCGAACCAAGTTTGACTGGGCTGCTGACTGGGCACTGACTGGCCGCCACGCGGCGCGCTCTAATTGGTCGGTACCCGTTCGTTAAGTGATTCTATCTGGGGCGCTGGATCTGGATCCTACGGTGTAAAACGAAAAGAAGAAAAAGTAGGGGATAAGAGGGAGAAGAAGCTCACTGCCGACCGGAGATGGTGACGACGGCGGCGGGCGGCTCGGACGCGGTGGTCTCCGGCTCTGCGGCGGGCTCCCGTGGAGGAGAGGACCACGACGAGGTGAGGAGCGGCTGGGGAGGCGCCTGGTGGAGGCGGCGCGGCCTTCTGGTGCCTCGGGCGGCCGGGGGCGGCGGCTGAAGGCGGAGGCGCTACGGGCTGCTCCGGCGAGAAATCGCCGCAGCCTGGCGGCGCGATTCGTGAGGGGAAACAGGGGGGGAAAGGGAGAGGAGAGCAGATTCTTTGTAGTGGCGTGCTCGGTTGCCGAGGTGAGGTCGTGGGGAGTGAGGGGCGACTGGGGGAGGCGGGGTACTGCGAGCGGTCGTGGGGGTCGTGGCCGGGGCGGTTGGAGGTGGGTGATGACGGGTGGGGTCCACCATCGGTGAGAGAGAGGAGAGAGGGTGAGGGAGGCGCGGTGCAGGCCGTTTTCGGCCGGCTGGGCTGGCTCGGCTTGGGCCGGCCCAGTTCGGTCGGTCCGTTTGTTTTTTTTTTGTTCCTTTTCTTTTATCTTTTATCTTTTTCTATTTAATTCATAACTTTTGATTAAAACCTCCAAATGACTTCAAATATTTTTCTAAAATTTTGTAAAATTCAGTGGATTGTTTTAGGACTAAAAGGGGCAAGTTTAATACACATTGGGAAAAGAAATAAAATAAATTTGCTCATAGGTTAAATAGCAACATAACACAACTAGGGTTTTACTTATTTGGGGTTTTGTTGATTCTTATTTGACTTTCAAATGCATGAATGATATGAATGCATGATTTTTTTTAAAATTTTGAAAATCTTGGGATGTTACAGACTAACCCCCTTAAGATGAAGCACGTCCTCGTGCTTCGAAAAGGCTAGCAAATAGGTGAGGGTGATCTTCTCGAAGATTGTCTTCGCGCTCCCATGTTGCTTCTTCCTCGGTATGGTGACTCCACTGAACTTTGCAGAACTTTATAGTCTTGGTACGAGTATTCCTTTCAGCTCTTTCCAAGATCTTGATTGGTTTCTCCTCATAAGTCAAGTCACTTTCCAAATGAACTTCCTCGAGGGGTACCGTATCATTCACTGGGGTTTCTTGCATCTCAGGGTGACACTTCTTCAGCTGGCTGACATGGAACACATTGTGCACAGCTGAAAGAACTTCAGGCAACTCAATCTCATAGGCTACTTCTCCTTTGCGAGATAACACCTTGAATGGTCCAATAAATCTCGGAGCTAATTTCCCTTTGATTCCAAATCTTTTGACACCTCGAAGAGGCGACACTCTGAGGTAAACTCTATCTCCTACCTCATAGGAAACATCGCTACGCTTTTTATCAGCATAGTCCTTCTGCCTGGATTGTGCTATCTTCAACCTATCTTTGATCAGTCTAACCTTCTCTTCAGCTTCTTGAATAATATCAGGTCCAAACAAACTTCTTTCTCCTAACCCACTCCACAGTAGTGGTGTGGTGCATTTCTTCCCGTACAAGGCTTCAAATGGTGACATCTCAATACTGGCTTGGTAGTTGTTGTTGTAAGAAAATTCTGCATATGGCAGGTTGTCATCCCAACTAGATCCATAATATAGAGCACAAGCTCTCAACATGTCCTCTAAGATCTGATTCACTCTCTCAGTTTGACCATCTGTTTGTGGATGAAAAGCTGTACTGAACTCCAGCCTAGTTCCTAGTGATTCATGCAATTGCTTCCAGAAATGTGAGGTAAATTGGGTACCTCTATCAGAGATGATACTCTTGGGTACACCATGGAGGCACACAATTCTCTTCATGTAGATATCCGCTAGCTTAGCACTAGTATGAGTGGTCTTTACTGGCACAAAGTGTGCTACCTTGGTCAAACGATAGACTACTACCCAGATTGAATCATACCCGGATTTAGTTCGGGGTAATCCAGTTATGAAGTCCATACCGATTTGATCCCATTTCCAATCTGGAACTTTCAACGGTTGCAACAACCCTGCTGGTTTCTGATGTTGAGCTTTCACCTTACTACATGTGTTACATTTGGCTATGTACTCTGCAATGTCCTTCTTCAAGCCATTCCACCAAAATCTCTCCTTCAAATCCATATACATCTTAGTATTACCAGGATGAATGGAATATGGAGACTCATGGGCTTCTTGGAAAATCAACTTCCTTAGATCAGGGTCCTCCGGTACACAGATACGTTTCCCAAACCAAACAGTTCCTTGCTCATCTTCACGGAACTCTGTTGTTCTTCCTTCTGCCAATGCTTCCTTCAAGACCCTTCTGACTTCTTCTATTTCTTTATCTCCTTTCTGGGTTTCTCGGATTCTATCCATCAATGTTGGTTGAACTACTAGTGACGCTACAAAACCTTCTGGTAGAACTTCCAAGCTGAGATCCCTAAATGCTTCACACAAATCCTTGGGTAACTCCTTGTTTGACATACAGTTCACATAATTCTTACGGCTCAGGGCATCAGCGACTACATTTGCTTTACCGGGGTGGTATTGCAAACTCAGGTCGTAATCCTTGATGAGCTCTAACCATCTTCTCTGTCTCATGTTCAGATCTTTCTGAGTGAAAATATACTTCAGACTCTTGTGATCGGTGAATACTTCACAACGCTTCCCCATCAGGTAGTGTCTCCATGTCTTCAAGGCATGAACTACTGAAGCTAACTCTAAGTCATGAGTAGGGTAGTTGCCTTCATGTTTCTTGAGGTGTCTAGAAGCATAAGATGCTACTTTTCCTCCTTGCATCAGCACACTTCCAAGTCCTTGACGTGATGCGTCACAGAACACTTGAAATTCTTTCTCTAGATCTGGCAGACACAACACCGGTGCAGACACTAATCTTTTCTTCAATTCTTGAAAGCTGGCTTCACATGCTTCAGTCCACTCATACTTCTTTTCTTTTTTCAACAGTTCAGTCATGGGTTTAGCAATCTTGGAGAAATTCTCAATGAATCTCCTATAGTAACCGGCCAAACCTAAGAAACTACAGATTTCTCCGACGTTTTTAGGAGTTTCCCATTCTGTAACAGAAGTCACCTTTGAAGGGTCGACGGCAATTCCATCCTTGGATACTACGTGGCCAGGAAATCCTACTTCACTCAGCCAGAACTCACATTTACTGAACTTCGCATACAGTTTGCGTTCCCGTAGCTTCTCCATAATAATGCGAAGGTGTTCCTCATGTTCCTTAACACTTTTGGAATAGATTAGTATGTCGTCAATGAAGACTACGACAAACTTATCAAGAAATTCCATGAACACTTTGTTCATCATATTCATGAAGTATGAGGGTGCATTGGTTAAGCCAAAGGGCATCACCGTATACTCATAGGAGCCATACCTAGTGACAAAAGCGGTCTTGGGTATGTCATGCTCTCTAATCTTAAGCTGAAAGTATCCAGAATGCAGATCGATCTTGGAAAACACGGTTGCTCCTTCCAGCTGATCAAAAAAGTCATTGATCCTCGGTAGGGGGTATTTATTTTTGATGGTTGCTTCATTCAGTGACCGATAATCCATCATCAAACGCTGACTATTGTCCTTCTTCATACAAACAGAACTGGGGCTCCCCACGGGGATGAACTCTCTCTGATGAATCCTTTGCGTAGCTGCTCCTCAAGCTGCTTTTTGAGTTCCTTCAACTCATCAGTGACATAGGATAAGGTCTCTTTGCTGTAGGGCCAGTGCCCGGAAGCAAGTCAATCAAAAATTCCACATCTCTATCTGGTGGCATTCCTGGTAATTCCTCTGGAAAGACATCTGGGTATTCCCTTACCGCCACTTGGTCTAGGCTAACCTCCTTAAGATGGTTTAGGCTAACTCCCTTAAGATAGTTCAGCCTAAAATCTCCAACATTCAATTGGGATTTGAATCAAATCATTTTCCCTTCAGGGGTAGTGAGTGTAATTGATCTACTAACACAATCTATGACTCCTTTATAGGTAGTCATCCAGTCCATTCTCAAGATAACATCCACACCTTGGGATTCCAAAATTACCAGTTGGGTTGGATCACTTCTTGGCGGCATTGGGGGTTGTTTTAGCATAGATGAGAAACAAGATAGATAGATCTAAGGAATAAAATTTCCTACCCATGCACAAACAAGTCACACAATAAACAATCCATAAAACCACAACAATAAAGCAACATACTAACATACAAAACAAGAAATTCCAAACTTTCTTTAATAAGTAATAAGGTTCAAAAATACGCATAGTATCGTTGGTACTGTCGTACATCTGGTAGTAGGGCAATACAGTAACGAAATACATACGAGTCAATGGGGTCATCTAATGCCTCTTGACTACCTTAACAAGCTAAAGAATATAGCTACTTGCTCGTCTTCCTTGATGGTCTTCATGTGTTAGGTCATCTAAGGAAAGAGGAAAACATTTTTGAAGATGGAATAGATGAGAGTACTAGAAGTTCACAAGGTACACATTTTTCTATAGAAACAAGATTAGATTAATTTTTCATCCTAGGGTCTTCCTATTTCTAATCCAAACCTAGGGTCTCGATCCTACAGGCAACACTATGCTCTGATACCATTTTGTAACGTCCTACCTTTTAACAAAGGTACAACACCTGTGTTCAGTGCTACTCCCTGGATCACTGATAGCACCACAGTACAAAATATAGCATTCATAGCAATAGTATCAACATTACTACATAATGATCCAGTACGACAAATAAGGGAAATACAACTTGCATAGTCCAAATGACTAGCATTCAAATAAAGTTCAGATATCTAACACAACGGAAATAAAGTAGCATGGAGCCTCCATCTTCATCATGCGCCACAGGCAGACATATTGGAATGTAGACTCGAGATCCTATCAGTAACCTTCATCGGAGCGACCTGCACGTTTGAATATGCAGCCCCACGAATGGAGGTCAGTACAATGATGTACTGGCAAATGACACTTATTTGGTGGCAGTTTTGAAAAGACTAGCTATATGAATTTGGCAGGTGGAGCTAGGCTATTTGCATAAAGCCAGTTTTGTCCTATATTTGATAAAACATTTTAAATCTTTGAAATTCATCGTGGGTGTTCAGAGGGCGCACCATGACACACCACGAAGTTTATTAGGGTAACTTTGAAATCCATCATGGGTGTTCGTAGGGCTCACCATGACACACCATGAAGGGTCTCTAGCATATTTTAATTGACTTTAGAAAACAAAAGGGGTGTTGAGATTCTTCGATACTATCCCCGCCTAGTAGCTCAAATTGTCCATGACCGGGGACACGGCTAAGATCTTAGATTTAACTCTCGAGAGGTTGTGCACTTTCACCTTAAGACCCATCCTACCCAAGAGTAAGATGAGACAAGACCTTTGGGAAGAGAAGTTCACCCATACTAGCCGTACCCGTTTCTCTTGCATTTCTGCAACCACCCTCTAATCCGACAACGAGGATGAACCTCCACAACTTAAGAATCTTGGCGAGCCATATACCATAAGGCTGCACTCGGAAGCTATCTAAAACAGTGAAGACCTACAAATCTCTTTGTTCCCGTGTGGCGATCCACAAGTGCACCCTCGAGCGAAGACAACCACAATGTGGCCCCGAGTAGCCACACAATAATGCGCACCCTCGAGCGAAGACAACCACAATGTGGCCCCGAGTAGCCACTCAACAATGCGCACCCTCAGGCGAAGACAACCACAATGTGGCCCTGAGTAGCCGCCCATCAATCAGCCAATCCACCCAGGTGTGCATTAAGGTTGTTAGTTTTCAAAGTTTTGTAAACTTTTGTAAACCACCAAACAAATACAAGAGCGGCAGAAATTTTGATAGTAGCCAGGTATGGCAAAGCATTTACCTAACATGGGGGGTTCAGGGTGACTATCCACTACTAGGTATTCTAGCATTGCATTCACTTTGAAAACCAATAACAACCTATCATGCATACTACTAGAAAAACACTAATGCTTTAATTAAAACTGGGTGATAAGATGAGTGTCACTTGCCTTGGTCAAAGCAGCCTGAACAATCACAACAATCACAAGCAAGACCCTGGTCCTCCTCACAATCTAAACACGACAACCAGGAGCCAAATAAACATAATATTCTGAATGCATAGCCATAGACATGTATGCATGCATGATATGCAGCGTTTAGTTTCACACATAGGTATGATGTGAAAATGTTGTATTATGTGTCCTCTGATATTTAGAATGTTGGTAATGATCTCTGGTTGTATTTATTTTATTAAAGTTTTATTTATAGCGTTATTAACCAGTTAACAATGCATATACATCAACTAAAATAGGTACTGTAGTGTTTATGTTTTGTAAAAATCTTAAACCAACATCACTGGATAGGGTACAGTAATACAAGATCATATCAATTGGATTCATTCAAAAATGGTTTATAGAATTTGAATTATTGTCAGATTACTAATTTGAGCATATTTGCAAAAGCAAGTTTGTGCACGTATCAAATTTGGTCAACTCTGGTTCCAAGATGATCTATGTTTTCTAGGGATTCCAGAGACTACAAATTTGTAAATTTTGGTCCACTGTATTAATTTACACAACTTTATTAATGCCAAAGGGTTAGTTCTCTGTTTTGAATTATGGTGCACAATTTATCACAGAACATGTACTGTATTGTTGCATGGTTGTGTTCTACAGGTTTCAAGCTTTCCAACGGTATAAAATTTGCTAAATTTGGGTCTACGGTTGATTTTATATTGATTTTACAAGATAGGGACAGAATCTGGCATTTAAATTTGAATTCAAACCAAGTTTGACTGGGCTGCTGACTGGGCGCTGACTGGCCGCCACGCGGCGCGCTCTAATTGGTCGGTACCCGTTCGTTAAGTGATTCTATCTGGGGCGCTGGATCTAGATCCTACGGTGTAAAACGAAAAGAAGAAAAAGTAGGGGATAAGAGGGAGAAGAAGCTCACTGCCGACCGGAGATGGTGACGACGGCGGCGGGGCGGCTCGGATGCGGTGGTCGCCGGCTCGGCGGGCTCCCGCGGAGGCGAGGACCACGACGAGGTGAGGAGCGGCTGGGCGAGGCGCCTGGTGGAGGCGGCGCGGCCTTCTGGTGCCTCGGGCGGCCGGGGGCGGCGGCTGAAGGCGGAGGCGCTACGGGCTGCTCCGGCGAGAAATCGCCGCAGCCTGGCGGCGCGATTCGTGAGGGGAAACAGGGGGAAAAGGGAGAGGAGAGCAGATTCTTTGTAGTGGCGTGCTCGGTTGCCGATGTGAGGTCGTGGGGAGTGAGGGGCGACTGGGGGAGGCGGGGTACTGCGAGCGGTCGTAGGGGTCGTGGCCGGGGCGGTTGGAGGTGGGTGATGACGGGTGGGGTCCACCATCGGTGAGAGAGCGGAGAGAGGGTGAGGGAGGCGCGGTGCAGGCCGTTTTCGGCCGGCTGGGCTGGCTCGGCTTGGGCCGGCCCAGTTCGGTCGGTCCGTTTGTTTTTTTTTTGTTCCTTTTCTTTTATCTTTTATCTTTTTCTATTTAATTCATAACTTTTGATTAAAACCTCCAAATGACTTCAAATATTTTTCTAAAATTTTGTAAAATTCAGGGGATTTTTTTAGGACTGAAAGGGGCAAGTTTAATACACATTGGGAAAAGAAATAAAATAAATTTGCTCATAGGTTAAATAGCAACATAACACAACTAGGGTTTTACTTATTTGGGGTTTTGTTGATTCTTATTTGACTTTCAAATGCATGAATGATATGAATGCATGATTTTTTTAAAATTTTGAAAATCTTGGGATGTTACAGCCAGCGAGCAGGCCGGAAGCTGCTGCGAGCCAACACCGCCGGGAGGAGCAGCTGGGGAGGAGGAGAACGCCGCTGGGCACGTCCCCAGACCGCCGTGACCCGCCCCTGCCCCGCCCCAACCGCCGCCGGCGATCGCTGCCCTCAGCTGGTAAATTCCCTGCCGCGGCTCTCCCTTCTCCGCCCGTCTGCGAGCGTGCCTGGGCGAAGGAGAACGACGACACTGGGTCGTCTGTTTCTCCCGATCGTGGGGATTGCATGGCTGTGGCCACGTTGGCCCATGCAGCCTGGCCCACCACGGGCCCACCCTCCCTTCTTTAATTTTTTTATTTTTTTTCCTCAGCTCCACCTGGAGATGCCTCCTGGGCCAGCCCAAAACTCCACCGCACGGCCCAGAGCCTTTCCGCCAGAATAATCCGTTTGAAAAATTGTATATGGCTGTAAAACTTGTGTAAAACCAGTGGCACTGTTTTGAGGATATCTCGAGATTTACAGACCCAAATCAAGTGAAACAAATTGCATTAGTTCAAAAATTCAAATACCTTTCAAATGCCACTGAACCCATATTTTTAGGATTTTTGTACGATTTTTAGTGCATTAAACATGTTCACTGGTTACTGTTTAGTTTTTGTAATTCCTAAAATAGTAGGATTAATATTTTTGGACGAATCCAATTGTGTTGCTCTTGTTGTGTTATTGTACATCTAGGAAAAATACTTTTAGTCACTGTTCATGAAATTTTGTCTCTGTTTGAAAGTATATGTGTGTCACATAAGTTGTTGTTTCAAAACTTTTTGTTTATTTAAAATCCTTGATCACTTTTTTATATAATAGGAGTGGACAACCTTTGTTTTATTCTTTCAAAACAAAGCCCTCTGCATCTTAAACCAAGTTCTATTGTTTTTTTTAAGTTTTCAAAAGTTGGGGTATATGGGTTACTTCCTATTTTTTGTGTAGTGTTTTGTTAGCAAAATAAAAGAGAGAAATGATTTCTACCTCTTCAAAAATGTTTGAAAATAAAAGATGAATGTTTTGATGCAAAACCAATGCACTTGTCTTATTTGTGGAGTTATCTACCAGGGTATTTTTAGTTTAGGCCTTGGTGATATCCAAGAGGGGCAATGGTTAAATTTTGATGTTATCTTGCTTTTATTGAGTGGAATAAATTGGTTTTTTCTTAAAATAAAATTTAAAGTTGAATTGTGATCCTTAGTGTGTTAGCTCTTAGTAGAGTGGTTAGCTATTTGATTGTTGATTGTTGATTGTTGAATGTTGTTTTGTTGGTGCAATGTGTTGATTGTGTTCCTTTTATATTTTCCGGCGATAGATGCGAACAATGCCGGGGAAGAAGAAGAATAAGTGGTTCAGACAAGGATTTTACTTATATTGTTGGAATTCTTATTTGATGGAGTTGGAGAAGTCCAGGGACAAACAAGCCAACCAAGGCAAGCCATCTTTTGATCTCTTGTTGTTTATCCTTCTTGTTGTGTTCATTGTTCCTTTATATACTTGGCTCCTTGTACCTTGTGTTATGTTTGGTCCCCTACACGATGCATACTTACTCTTAAGTATGTGAACCCCTTGTTGATGTGATGCATGCTTACCCTAATCATGTATGCCCCTTGACCACCTTTTTTTATCATCTTCTTAGTGGTATGATGATTAACATCATGACCCTTGATGAATTATCTTATTTATGTTGTCCCTATACATGCTTACCCTAAGCATGTATGAACTCCTTGACACCTCAATTATCATCCCGTTAGTGGTATGATGGTTAGCATCATGTCATTGTGACTCTTAGTTCCTTCATAGAACTATAGGTTGGGAACCCCCTTGGAAAAAATACCTTGTTGAAAAGAATTTTTGAAAAACTTGGGTGAGTTGGACTTACCCAAGTGTGTGTTTATGAAAGGAAAGGATCTTGGCAAAGATGGTTGGAAAGAAAATCTTGTTTCCGAAAACTTTGGCGTCTAAGTATTCACCTGTGACAATTAACCCGCGCAACCACATTACCCTGGAGTGGGACGGGGCTTAGCTCGTAGTTTGTTCTTCTTAACATGGGACACCGCACAACTATATAAGGGTAAGGTTACCCCTGAATCCGGATTGTCGTTGGTGGAGACAATAGTATAACGGGAGGCCTTCGGGGCTGACCCGTCCGGAAGACACTATGGGTCTCCCGGCTAGGCGGTGGAGCCACGCTCAAAGTGAGGTGAGCTGCCACGGTGCCGGGAGGTACATACTCCATAGGGTAGGATCCCGTGCTAAGACGAATAGGCGAAAGGCTATGTCCGAGTTTTTGTCATGGCATAGTTGATATGCGGGGATGATGCCCACATGATGAACTCACGGATCTTGTGGGGAAAGTGTGCAAACTCTGCAGAGTCAAATCTATTCGAATAGCCGTGTCCGCGGTCATGGACGGTTGGAATGGCTGTTGCTTAGCCTAAAGAGTTTTGTTTTATGAAAGTGTTTGACAAAGGAAAGGAAGGAACTTGTTTTCGGAGTACCGGGAAGGTACGGGAAAATTGTGGTGACCATATGGAGATGGTCGGAAAGGAAATAAACTGGGTTACTCCCTTCCTAGTGTTTTATGTTGTAGAACTCTTTTAAAGTATCTTCTTCAACAAAGATATAGAGATGTCATAGGATCTCCTTAGTGTCCCCCTTCAACTGTGATGTTGGGATGCTACATCCACAAGAGAAACTATTTCTCTTTCTTATGCTACATCCACAAGAGAAACTATTTCTCTTTCTTATGCTATATCCACAAGAGAAACTACTTCTCTTCTACATGCTATATCCACAAGAGAAATTACTTCTCTTCTACATGCTATTTCCACAAGAGAAATTATCTCTTCCCTCTCGTCATCTAGATTAGCACTTGTTATCTTGCACTCTTGCAAAGTACCTTCTTCATGGTTTGCGAGTACAATTCCAAATGTACTCACGGCTTTGTCCCTGGCTATTTACTTGGCCAGACTTGGAGGAACACGATGGATGATGAAGGAGTTGGCGACGTCTATGCGAGCTAGGAACGTCTTCCCAGTCAGTTACCTGTAGGGTTAAGGCAGATGACTTGGGCTCTGCGCTGCTGAAGTGATTCCGCTACTCTGATGATTAGATTAGGCCCTTCGAGGCTATTATGTAAACATGGTCATGTGACCTTATTGTAATTTTCTTATTCCGTTTTGTAAAGGATGATGTAATTTGATATCAGTTCGGTTATGTGTTCATGGCGCACTGATCATGGGATCGTGAACTGTATACATAACAGGGTATTTCGGACAGCTAGTCTGGGGTCCCCACAACAGAGCCTCGTCGAATGTCGTCGACTCAGCCCTCCGCTCGCCCTCCCCTTTCTCCCACATGCTCACCAGGACGACAGCTACCCACCAGACATGCTCCCTTGCCCGCTCGAGCGCTGTCGCCATCGACATCATCGCCGTCCTTCCGCCACGGCACCGCACAGCATTGACATCGCCTGAGCTGTCCTGTCCACCCCTGTCCTTGCCATCACGCTCCACAGGACCGCCATGATACCAGGAAGCTCACGCGCACCTCGCCTTGCCCCTTCGCTGCTCCAAACGTCGCCGCTATGGTCGACCCGACATGTACCCTCGCACCTCATCGACCCTCGCCGGAGCACCGATGAGCTCGCCAACCCCATGCCAGTGCCGCCAGCAACCCTCCTCTCGCCGTCGACGATGATGAACGTGATCCGTTGGATCGAGTTCTAATCGTGCGGCTCAGAAAGAAACTTACCCTTTCGCGTGTTATGTGAGGCTGACAGGTGGAGCCCACCTCGTCAGGCAGCCCACACTTGCGAGACGCGTGGTGGGCTGACTTCCTCGCGTTTGAATCTTTTCGGCCCATTTACGTTTCCCGCGCAAGCCCAAAGTTTGAATTCGAATTTTTGGTTTTAAATCAATTAGCTCTCATATGCTTTTTCAAAATTAAATAGAATCAAATTGGCTAAACCAAATTTTATTAATTTTATATGGTTGGAAAGCTAGTGAAAAGATCTACCCAAGCCCACTGGTCTCAACCTTTGATCGGTTGTAGAATTAATGTGACAAAAATAACAAGGCAGGGCCTTTTCAAACTTCAAACTTTATTTAAAATTCAACCAAAAATGCTTTTGAGTTGATTCCAACTCTCATAATTCACTTTTCACATACTCTACATGTTTATGTAAAAATATCACATGGTTACTTTGTATGATCATGGGCTATAATAGAAAATGGCTCTATGGCCATTTCTAGTCCATTTAAATTATCCAAAATTGTTTATTAAATCTTATGAGAGGTTTCCCTCATTTAAATCTTGTCTCAAGTAACTCAACATGAGGTAGTGACCCTGGTATACAAACTCTCATATTGAATTATTTGATGATGTTAAATTATGTTGAAGGTAGTGTTAAATTGCATGAGGTACTTTACCTCATTTAAACCATTTTCCCCAAATGATAATGATGAATGGTTGACCTGGGTCAACATGGATTCATACATGATTTATTTGAGGAGATTAAATTTTAACAAGATTCAATGAGAGGAAATTATTTCTTCAAAGACCCAAGAGAAACCCTAATCAATATTGTAATGAGAGGAAATTAGCTACTTAAAAGAGGAAACCAATTTAACTAACATGTTACTTGTATTGTGATGCTAGAATAGCTTGTGTGAACCAATTGTGTGCTTAGTCTAGCTCTTCGACCTTGTTTGGTGATCGTTACCTCGTATGCGTTTTTAGACGCTAGTACCGAGGAGTACCAGGAGGAGGAGGTCTACTTCCAGGAAGAGGAAGACCACTTTGATCAGTACACCAACCAAGGCAAGCTAATATTCTTGCAAGTGCAAAGCTCTATTTGAGCAAGGCACCATTAATCTTACTTTATGTTCAATGATCCCATCTCAAGTTTTACTGATAAGGGCTAAGCCCAAGGATGTGCCCGATCTTCACGGATTTGGGTGGAATTCGTGGGGGAGGTGGATGGACGCGATGAACACGAAGAACACGTAGGGGAATCGTGGGTATACAACACACACGCACACAAATCGGTTTTCCCTCGTTGGCCCGAACCACCAACTCGATAGAGGTTGCGAGAAAAGACCTTCCGGTATAAGTCCCGCAAAGAGATCGACAAATCGAAGCTCGCAAGATCTAGAAGGGTGAAAAGACCGGAAGGTTGATAGAAGTGCAAGCAATAGACCAAATAGGTAGAAGTGCAAGCAAAAGATCAAACAAACGGTAGAAGTCACCAAAGAGATCTTGACAAGTCGATAAGGAGCCCGGGTGGGTACAAGATCAAAGATCTACGTAGGGTTCCCACAAGGGTGAGCTAAGCTCGAGTTTAATTTCACATCAAGTCTAATCTCAGATCTGAGCCAACAAGGCTATTTATAGGTGGGGGCGAAGGGTTAAGTTACACGCTGAAAAGTGTTGTCTTGCTGAAGTTCGATGGGGCGGAAGTTCCGGTCATCTTGGGCGGAAGTTCGGAGTCAGGGGCGGAAGTTCCGGTCTTGCGGGCCGGAAGTTCCGGCCAAGTTCCGGCCTTGTTCCGGAATTCCGCCATTGTCCCGCAGTAGCATCCAGTATGGTTCTCGCAGACTTTCGGAACTTGGGCGGAAGTTCCGGTCCCTCGGGGCGGAAGTTCCGGCCTGATCCATTTCTCTGGGCGCTGGAAGGCATCTTGAGGGCATCTGGCCGGAAGTTCCGGTCCTGGGGGGCGGAAGTTCCGGCCTGGGCGCTGTAGCTCCATCTTCATCATTTCCAGCTCTCTCTCCATTGGCTTGGTCTCCATGGCTTGCGTCTTGGTCGATGTACCTGATTGAACATAGGGTATTGGCATGAAGTAGCAAGCCATCCAAAGGGGTATCAAAAGCATACGTGGAGAGGAGTGAATTCACCTCTTGGTGTAGGGCTTGGGCTCGAGCTCGTGTCATGGGACCACGAGGAGGGCTTGTCGGTCTTGAGGCGGTGGTGTCCGAAGGCCACCCCGTATCATCTCCCCCCTTGGGAAAGAGTCGTCCTCGACTCGATGTTCTCCTCATCGCCATGATAGGGTGAGAGGTCGGACACATTGAATGTGTTGCTCACCAAGTACTTGGATGTTGGTATGTCGATGACGTAAGTGTTGTCGTTGATGCGCTTGAGGACCATGAAGGGACCATCGCCTCAGGGCTTGAGCTTGGAGTTTCTTTCTTGAGGGAAACGGTCCTTGCGAAGATGTATCCACACTAGGTCGCCTTCATTGAAGATCCGTGCCTTTTTCATCATGTTGAGGTGTGTTGCTTGGCGAAGAACTTGTTGCTCTATTGTTGCCCTTGTATCTTCATGTAGCTTCTTCATGTATTGTGCTCGCTTGTCGACGTTCATGTTTACTTGCTCGTGTAGTGGAAGAGGAAGGAGGTCAATCGCCGTAGGTGGTTCAAACCCGTAGAGAACCATGAATGGGCTTCTCATTGTTGTAGAGTGCTTTGCGCGGTTGTAGGCAAACTCCGCATGCGGGATGCAATCTTCCCATGACTTCAAATTCTTCTTGACAAGGATGCGGAGTAGTGTGGTGAGGCTTCGGTTCACCACTTCGGTTTGCCCATCGGTTTGTGGGTGTGAGGATGAAGAGAACAAAAGCTTGACGTTGAACTTGGCCATTAGTGTCTTCCAAAGGTAACTGATGAACTTGACATCTCGATCCGACACAATGCTTCTTGGTACACCGTGGAGTCTCACAATTTCCCTAAAAAACAAGGAAGCAATGTGTGAAGCATCATCCGTTCAGGAGCATGGTATGAAATGAGCCATTTTAGAGAATCGATCAACCACTACAAAAATGGAATCATGACCATATTTGGTTCTAGGCAATCCTAGCACAAAATCCATACTTATATCGGACCAAGGAGCATGAGGAATAGGCAATGGTGTATAAAGACCATAGGGGTTGGAGGTTGACTTAGCTTGTAAGCATGTTGTACACCGTCGGCAAAGGCGCTCCACGTCGCGGTACATTCTTGGCCAATAATAGTGAGTGGAGAGCATGGCATATGTCTTCTCTCGTCCAAAATGTCCCATAAGACCACCCCCATGCGATTCTTGTAAGAGCAAAAGGCGAAGCGAAGACATGGGAATACAAATTTTGTTGCCCTTGAACAAGAATCCTTGGTGCAAATAGAAATCATCGATGCCCTTCTCACTGGAACACTTTGCAAAGATTGGGACAACGAAAGTATCGGAAGCATATAAATCTTTGATTTCATCAAGACCCAAAACATGAATATCCAAACGAGTGAGTAAAAGGGTGAGCTTGCGGGAAAGAGCATCCGCAACTACATTGTCCTTGCCCTTTTTGTATTTGATTACATATGGAAAGGACTCAATGAACTCAACCCACTTTGCATGTCGTTTGTTCAAATTATGTTGACTTTTCAAATACTTCAAAGATTCATGGTCGGAGTGGATAATAAACTCTTTTGGCCAAAGATAGTGTTGCCAAACTTCAAGAACACGAACCAAAGCATAAAGTTCCTTGTCATATATAGGATAGTTGAGGCGTGCGCCATCCAACTTCTCGCTATAGTACGCCACGGGTTTTCCATCTTGCATAAGAACTCCACCAATACCGAGTCCACTCGCATCACATTCAATCTCAAAAGTTTTGGAAAAGTTTGGAAGAACAAGAAGTGGTGCCTCGGTAAGTCTCTTTTTCAACTCATCAAAAGCTTTTTGTTGTGCCTTGCCCCACACAAAAGGAACATTCTTTTTCGTAAGATCATTCAAAGGGCAAGCAATGGTGCTAAAATCTTTCACAAAGCGGCGGTAGAAACCGGCAAGTCCATGAAAACTTCGAACTTGACCAACATTGGTAGGAGTGGGCCAATTGTGGATGGCCTCAACCTTGGAAGAATCAACTTCAATACCATTAGCGGAAACCACAAACCAAGAAAAACCAACTTGTTTTGAGCAAAGGTGCACTTGGGAAGGTTTGCATAAAGCTTCTCATGACGCAAGATGCATAAGACTTCTCTCACATGTTGCACATGGTCCTCGAGATTTTTGCTATAAATGAGAATATCATCGAAATAGACAACCACACTCTTGCCAATGAGAGGTCGCAAGATGTGATTCATGAGATGCATGAAAGTAGATTGAGCATTTGAAAGACCAAATGGCATGAAAAGCCATTCATAGAGACCAAGTTTGGTCTTGAATGCCGTCTTCCATTCATCACCTATTGCCATGCGAATTTGGTGGTAGCCACTACGCAAATCAATCTTAGAGAAAATTGTGGCACCACTCAATTCATCAAGCATGTCATCTAAACGCGGAATGGGATGGCGGTATCGAACGTTAATGGCATTGATGGGGCGACAATCCATACACATTCGTTGTGTCTCATCCGGTTTAGGAACAAGAATCACGGGAACCGCACAAGGGCTTAAGCTTTCACGAACATACCCTTTTTCGAGGAGGTCTTGTATTTGACGTTGGATCTCCTTTGTGTCTTCGGGGTTGGTGCGGTAGGCGGCGCGGTTTGGTAGAGGGGCGCCCGGTATGAGATCGATGCGGTGCTCAATTCCTCTAAGCGGTGGGAGTCCATGAGGAAGCTCGTCGGGGAAGACATCTTGGAACTCCTTCAAAAGAGACAACAAAGACGAAGGAAGTGTTGTTAAGTTGTTAGTCTCCGAAGATGGCCCCTTGCAAATGAGCACATAGTGCAATATGGTGGATGGGTTGTGGTGCAATTCTCTCATCTCACTCTTGGTAGCTATGAGGACACTCTTCATCTCACTCATATATGGCTTGTGGCGCTCACTTTCCTTTTGGTGGGTCACTCTCTCACCACTCATCTCACTAGTGATGGTAGCTTCCTTAGCCCTCGCTAAAGCCTTTGCATTGTCCGCAATTACTTGGCTAGGAGTCATTGGGCGTAGGATGAATGTCTTGTCGCCAACCTTGAAGCTATAGGCATTTGTGTAGCCATCATGGCTTGCTCTTTTGTCATATTTCCAAGGGCGACCAAGTAACATGTGGCACACCGTCATGGGCACTACATCACAATCAACGGTGTCTTCATAGGCGCCAATCTTGAAGGATACGAAGATGGTGTGTTGTATCTTGACATTTCCATTGTCACTTAGCCATTGCACATGGTAAGGGTGGGGGTGTTTCCGGAGTGTGAGGTTGAGCTTGGAGCATAGTTCGGTGCTTGCAAGATTGTGGCAACTCCCTCCATCGATGATAACCTTTATTGACTTGCCATTGATTCCGGCTCTTGTTTGGAAGATGTTGCATCTTTGATCTTCATTGGGAAGTGCATTGGTTGTCAACACTTTGGTCACCACAAGGAATGGGCTTGCATCATGCACACATAGAACTTGCTCTTGGTCTTCCAAGTCATCATCTTCATGATTGGTTGCGACTTGTACCACGGCTTCATATTCACCTTCACTCAAGTACTCCACATCTCCATCATCTCGAGTTATCATAACTCTTGTGTTCTTGCATTCAAAGGATTTATGTCCTTGAGCCCCACACTTGAAGCAAGTGATGTTACTAGATCTCGTGGAAGCTTTGGAGGACATAGTTGATTGATCCGGCTTGAAGTCTGTTATCTTGAAGGCACTCTTCGTTTGCTTAGGAGGATCCTTGGGAGCAATAGCACTTGTGTTCTTGATGCTTGAGGAGGTGTTTGTTGCATTTCTTGCGGCGAAGAAGGACTTTGTTTTTGCACTTGCTAAGTCTTCTCGCACTTGGCGCTCGGCTCTTGTAGCTTGATGGAGCAACTCAACCATGTTGGTGTAAGGCAAGAACTCAACTATTCTCTTGACGGGAATGTTCAATCCATTCAAGAATCTTGCCATTGTTTGCTCTTCTCGCTCATCCACATTGGCACTCATCATGGTCATGTGCATCTCCTTGTAGTATTCCTCAACGGACTTGTAGCTTTGCTTGAGTTGAGTAAGCTTGTTGAACAGGTCTCGTTTATGGTGGTTGGGCACAAAGCGCTTTGTAATATCCCAACCTTGTGTTTATAAATAAATGAGTGATCATGTGCATCTCATGCATATAGTTTGCATTTGAGTAAAATTTGCATCTCCACTTTTCCAATTATGCAAATCCCTCTCTATTTCTTCCTCATTCAAATCTCTCAAGATTTTCAAAATTAGACAACATGGCATTGTTCTTATTCAACAAGTCCATGTGCGTTTAATACCTTCTTTGCAAAATTTGAGTTCAAACAAAATTCAAAAACAAATTTGAATTTGGTTTTGCATTGGAGGAAATAAAACCAAAACAAAAAAGAGAGAAACCTCCCCTTTCTCTTCCCTGGGCTCAGCCCACTTTTCCTCCTCTCTCTTCCCCCTCTCTGGCCGCAGCCCAGCTCGGCCCAAGTGGCCCAGCCGCACCCCTCACCAGCCCAACAGTTTTTCTAGGGGGTTTCTGGAAAAACATCGTCTTCCCCGCTCCCCCAAGTTGCTGGCTGGCAGCGCCATGGCCGCCCGATGGCCTGGCCGGCCACGATGCTTCCCGCCACCCCCCGGCGGCTAAAATAGCCCCGCCGCCGCCCAAACCCTAGCCCCCACTTCTCCCCTCCCTGCAGTCCCCGGCGCCCCCAATTTACCTAACCCTAACCCGTCTGCTGGCCGGACTCCTGCTCGATTCGCCGCCGGCGAGCCCTCTCCGGCGTCGCCGACCGCGCCATCGCGACGAGGGTGAACTCCTGAACCTCCCCATACCCTCGCTTTCCCCTCTCCCCCTCTGTATCGCCGCCGCGCCGCAGCACCTGCCCCGGCCGCCGCGTTCCATCGCCGCCGGCCATGCTCCGGCGACGCAAATGGAGCGGCGCCGCCACCAAACGGTTCGCCTCGTCAAGCTGCGCCGTTTCCCCCCTAGCGCCCGCTCGATTACGGCCTCAATCGGCCGATTGCAGCGCCACCTGCGAGCTCAAGGTCGCGCTGACGTCAGCATGACGTCAGCGTGACGCAGTAATTGTTTTATTTAATTCTGTCTTATTTTCAGTAATTCATAAATAATTCATATTAATTCAGAAAAATATAAAATAATATATCAAAATGATCAGAAAAACATTTCCTAGTTGTTTATCCATGTTTCATACACATTTAACCCAATTAAATGTGGACCTTAATGAAACCCTAAATCAACCCCCTTGTGTCGGAGTCGATGCCGAACCCCTCTAAATTCCGTCGATGCACCTAGGGTTAACCGAATCCCTTTAATATGACATGTCATCAGATTGTATGTGCATTGCATTATACCATGTCTTTATTGTGCTCTTCCTTTCCGGTATTTGGTTCTTCTCGATAGGGACCGAACGCGAGCCTGAGATCAACGCCCCCGAAGAGCAGCACCAGAACAACGAGGGACAAGGCAAGCCCTAACCTGGTTCATATATGGTTTCGAAATGCTTTCCTTCTAGTTCTTACATATTGCATCCGCTTCAAATATGTTTTATCGACAGTTGTACATATCCTATGTGTGTATATTCCATCCTTGTAGCCCAGAGTTACTGATCCACCGCTCCCAGCAAAACTAGGTCTGAGCTTGTTCGCATCGCTAGAGCCGTATATGTGTTATGCTTAGCCATGCTTAGCTGTTGAAGTCTGATCCATCCGGTTGATGAATCAGAGCTACGAATGAACCTAGTTTGACAGGATGACGTGGTAAGATTAGTGATGATGTTAGTAAACATGCTAAAGGCTTGGATGGGCCGCCACATGGGGATGTGGTGATTTGACTCGTTCTCGCCGATACTAGGACCTGAGGTTCTCGCCTTCGGAACCAAGACTGAGCGTACAACCACATGGGGCCCATGGGAAGCCCTTGGCCCGAACTTACCTAGCTTACCCATGAGTCAATTAGTGTGCGAGTTCCATTTGCCATACGCATGGGGGAAAGGTGGAAAAGGTTTTCAAAGTGCATCATACAGGATGTGGCTAGGGTGAAGGATGCTGGAGGCATTGAACTGGATCCCCTGCACACAATGACCGGGACCGCCTTGGAGAATGGCTACCTACAATGACGGAGCTCCGCACTTAGTTTGACTCATGGGATAGGCGAAGTAAGGGAAAGGTTTTGGTCGACCACCCTCTGCCGGCACGCCAAGGAAGCATGCACATGACGGCTCTAAGAGTCGGTCGGCGCGTGTGGGTAAAGTTGTACACCCCTGCAGGGTAAATCTTTTCGAAAAGCCGTGTCCACGGTTATGGACGACTTGGTGATGGATTCTGTGATCATAGACAAATTGAACCTAATCGTAAAACTTGATGTCAATGTGTGAATAAGGATCCCTTCTCAGGGTGTCGAGGGGGTGAACCTAGGTGATAGGTTCAGGTGATGATGAAGATTCGGTGGATTCAACATGATGATCTTAGAGCTGGAATTGATATCGCTCTCTTACCCCTTTTTAAAAGTGGTCTGAATAGACGAGCTTCTGCTCCCTACTGTTTACAAAGGAAAACTGGCTTTCCACAAAATAAGCTCCACATAAAGCCTCGCATACCCGCTTTGCTAACGAGGTTGTACTAAGTCTTGCCGAGTCCCCGTACTCAGCCTTGCATGCTTTGTTTCGGACGAAGTTCTTCCAACCGATGGTGGCTTCTACCTCGACGTCGACGAGTAGTTCGGAGTTCCTCGGGCGGCAGCCCGAGACTTATGGGCCGGGACGTCGCCTTATGTTATGGCCTCTTAGGCCCTTTGCGATCTTGCTATCTAGATAACATAATTTGCTTTCCGTTGCTTGTTGAATTGTGGTCGGTGACCTCTGCGTGTAATAAATTTGGATCTTAACTCGCTAAGAGTTGTAATATATTTGCTTTCGGTCGTAGAGTCACTGTTGTGTTACCGATTCTCACCCTGTAGGCCCTAGATATCTAGGTTAGGCTTATGCCAGATGTGATATCTGGGTTTGTCTAGCCCTGGCCTCCGGGGTCACGACAGGTTTTGGTATCAGAGCAGGACTGCCTATAGGAAACCCTTTCGACTGGTTGATGTTGAGTCTAGTAGTTGTGAAAACTATTTGAAACCTAAAAGCATTTGCAAAAATCTGAATAGGACTCTTTTTACTCCTTATCTGGTGTCATTCTAATGCTGAGTCATCTTACCTTGTTTTGATTGAAAAAAAAGGTTCTACCTCTACCCTGTTATTTCCAAACATCTAGGAACTACGGGTTTGGGTTGTTTTCTCCATAAGTACTCCGTACTTGGTTGCTTAACTCAGTGTTTCTAAAGTTACATCAGTTGATCTGAATCTTGTTCCTTCTATTCAGTGAATGTTATCATTCCGTTGAAATCTTTCCAAGGAATTTGTTTCTCATGGTCTTTGTCTTTCTCTTCAGGATGGCTGGTCGTGGTCGTGGTCGTAACCGACGTGGACAAAACAATGCTGAACAGGAACCGCCGCCACCTCCCACAATGGCGCAGGTTCTTAACAACATTGAGACCAACCGCCTGAGGAATGAACAACTCCTGGAGCGAGTAGCTCAAAACACAGAGCGTCGTCCCGACAATCGTGTCACACTTGGGGACTTCATCCGTGCACTGCCTCCTGTCTTCACCCACCCCAAGGAGCTTCTTGATGCTGATGATTGGCCTCGCACCATCGAACGCAAGTTCAACGCTCTTCATGTTCCACCAGGTGAACGCGTGAACTTTGGCACCTACCAGTTAGAAGGTGCCGCTGGTTCTTGGTGGGAAGGTTTTCTGGCTCTTCAAGCGCCAGGACATGATGTTACCTCGGGAGGAGTTCGTCACGGCTTTCCGTGCGGCCTATATCCCCAAGACTCGTCATGGACATCAAAAGGAGAGAATTCCTGGACTTTTCTCAGGGGAAGCTGGATGTGGAGACATATGGACGTGAGTTCACTCAGCTGTCTCGCTATGCACCCCGTGATGTGGTTGATGATGCTGATAAGCAAGATCTATTCTGCAAGGGATTTAACCCCGAGCTTCGTTATGAGATGCTGCCTTTCACCTTCCAGTCATTCCAAGACCTGCATAACCGTGCTCTTTTGATGGAGAACGGAAGAAAGGATATGGAAAAATCTAAGAAGCGTGAAGAAGGTGATTCTCGTGCGTCTTCCTCTAACAACAAGAAGCGCTGAGTCTGGATCCCTTACAGTGATGTACCTCGTGCTCCCTATGCACCAAGGTCTTCTGGAAATAACTCAAAGCCACCCTCTGGTGGTTCAAGCTATCGTCCTTCCATGGGTACTGTGCCTAGTGGTGCTTGCTACTCTCGTGGTCAGCCTTGCCACTACTCAAAGGAGTGCCCCCAGAAATCTGGTGGTCGTGGATATTCTCAGCCCAAGAAGGATGACAAATATTCCTATAGTCGTGCTCGTCTGACCCATGTCTCTGCTGATGAGGCTGAAGAGGATCCAAGCGTCCTAATGGGTACGCTCTATATAAACTCAATCCTAGATACAGTTCTGTTTGATTCCGGAGCATCGCATACCTTCATATCTCAAGAGTTTGCAAGAAAGCATGATATACCCTTTGAGACAATGCCCTCCCCTCTAGAGATCAGAACTCCTGGTTCTCGTTGGCAAACCATCTGGATTACCCGTGAGGTTATAATCAGTATAGGGCATCTGTTGTTCCCCACCTCTCTCATTGCCCTCAAGTCAACTGACATTGATGTCATTTTGGGCATGGATTGGCTAGTAAGGCATAAGGATGTCATTCATTGTTCAGCCAGGTCTATTGTACTAACCGATCTTTCCGGCAAAAGCATTCTATACTGGGCTCCATCCACAATACCTCCGTCAGCAAGGTTTACCCCTGAAGCCGAGTTGTATGCCATTGAAGCCCTGCCTAAACCAGAAATCGCTGATGTCTGGGTGGTCCGTGACTTTCCAGATGTCTTCCCTGAAGAGTTACCTGGCATGCCACCTGATCGAAGTGTGGACTTTGTCATTGAGTTGGTTCCCGGAACTGCCCCTGTTTCCCGGAGACCATATCGTATGCCTCCGGAAGAGCTGGTTGAACTAAAGAAGCAGTTAGAGGAGTTAGAAGAGAAGAACTTCATCCAACCTAGTACTTCTTCCTGGGGTTGCCCTGCCCTCTTTGTCAAGAAGAGAGATACCAATATTCCGCGGCTGGTTGTTGATTACCGTCCGCTCAACGCAGTGACAATCAAAAACAAATACCCTCTTCCTATAATCAATGATCTTTTGATCAGTTGTCGGTGCCACAGTCTTCTCAAAGATGGATTTGAGATCAGGGTACCATCAAATCAAAATCCGAAAGGAGGACATTCCGAAGACAGCCTTCACAACTCGTTATGGTCTTTACGAGTATACTGTCATGTCCTTTGGCCTCACAAATGCTCCTGCCACTTTTATGCGGCTCATGAACTCTGATTTCATGGAGTATCTTGACAAGTTCGTCGTGGTCTACATCGACGATATTATAATCTACTCCAAAACCGAAGATGAACATGATGAACATCTTCGTCTGGTGCTAACTAAACTTCGTGAGCACCGTCTCTACGCCAAGTTCTCCAAATGTGAGTGCTGGTTAAAAGAGCTCATATTCCTGGGTCATGTTATCTCTGAAAAAGGTGTTGCAGTCATTCCAGATAAAGTTCAAGCCGTTCTTGATCTGGAAGACACCTAAGTCGGCTAAGGAGATTCGGAGTTTTCTCGGTCCGGCGGGTTATTACCGCCGATTCATTGAAAATTTCTCCAAGATTACCAAGCCAATGACCGATCTTCTCAAGAAAGACAAGAAGTTCGAATGGTCAGAAAAGGCTGAAGAAAGTTTCCAGGTTTTGAAAACCAAGCTGACTACTACTCCTGTGCTCGTCCTTCCGGACACAAGCAAAGACTTCATTGTCTATTTTGATGCCTCTCTCCAAGGGCTCGGATGTGTGTTGATGCAAGATGGCCATGTGGTGGCCTATGCCTCTCGACAGTTGAAACCACATGAGCTCAATTATCCTACTCATGATCTCGAGCTTGCAAATCGTGATCCATGCTCTTAAGCAATGGCGACCTTACCTTTATGGTAATCGTTGCGAGTTGTACTCAGATCATCAAAGTCTGAAGTATCTTTTCACCCAGCCGGATCTGAATATCAGACAGAGAAGATGGATGGAAGTCATCAAAGATTATGACTTGGGTCTCAACTATAAACCCGGCAAAGCCAATGTCGTTGCTGATGCGCTAAGACGGAAGTCCTATTGCAACAATCTGATGGTTAAGCAAGCGCAACCTTCTCTCTATGAGGAACTTGCAAAACTCAACCTTGAGATTGTTCCTAGTGGATTCCTTGCTAATCTAGAGGTGAAGCCCTCTCTTGAAGACCAGATCAATAAGGCTCAGAAGCAAGATTCTGGCATTACTGAGATCAAGAAGAACATTGCTAGCCGAGTTGCTAAATGTTTCTCCGTTGATGATCAAGGTACCGTTTATTTCGGTAAGCGTCTAGTCGTGCCGGATAAATCGGATCTCAAAGAGCTAATCCTTAAAGAAGCTCATGAATCACCCCTCTCCATCCATCCTGGTGGTACCAAGATGTAGCGGGATCTCCGCCAAAGATTCTGGTGGTCTGGGATGAAGCAAGAGATCGCTAAATTTGTTGCTGAATGCGATGTTTGTCGTCGCGTAAAAGCTGAACATCAAAGACCTGCTGGCACTCTCCAACCTCTGTCAATTCCAGAGTGGAAATGGGGTGAAATTGGCATGGATTTCATTACCGGTCTCCCCAAGACCAAAAATGGAAGAGATACTATATGGGTAGTGGTTGACCGTCTATCCAAGGTTGCTCACTTCCTTCCTATCCGAGAAGACATAAAAGCTAGTCAACTAGCAGATCTATATATCTCACGGATAGTCACTCTTCATGGTGTTCCTAAGAAGATCGTCTCTGATCGTGGAAGTCTTTTCATCTCAAAGTTCTGGGCTAGTTTTCAACAAGCTATGGGAACTCGTCTTTCCTTCAGCACAGCCTATCATCCTCAAACCGGTGGTCAAACCGAAAGAGTGAATCAAATTCTTGAAGACATGCTCAGGGCCTGTGTTATATCCTTCGGTAAAGATTGGGAAAAGTGCCTTCCATTTGCCGAGTTCACCTATAACAACAACTTCCAATCTAGCTTGGGCATGGCACCTTTTGAAGCTTTGTATGGCAGAAGGTGTAGAACTCCTTTGAACTGGTCCGAAACTGGAGAAAGAAAGTTCTTTGGACCAGATATAATCAATGAAGCAGAAGATCAAGTTCGCATCATTCGCGAGCGTCTGAAAACTGCTCAATCTCGTCAAAAGAGCTACTATGATCGCCATCATCAAGAAGTGAAGTATGAAATTGGTGATCAAGCTTATCTTCGAGTCACTCCTCTTAAGGGTGTCCGTCGCTTCGGTATCAAAGGCAAACTAGCACCTCGCTATGTTGGTCCTTTCCGCGTCCTTGCCAAGCGTGTTAATGTTTCTTACAAGTTGGAGTTACCTTCCAACTTTCCTGAAGTTCATGATGTCTTCCATGTGTCTCAACTCAAGCGTTGCTTCAAAGATCCTATCCGTGGTGTTGATCACGAGACTCTTGACCTCCAATAGGATCTAACTTCTCGAGAACATCATGTTCGTATCCTTGATGAAGCCGAGCGTAAAACTCGACGTCAGAGCATCAAGTTCCTGAAAGTTCAGTGGTCTAATCATTCTGAGCAAGAAGCAACCTGGGAACGAGAAGATCGTTTACGATCTGAGTACCCTTCCTTCTTTTCTAAAATCTAGGAATCTCGAGGACGAGATTCTTGTAAGGGGGGTAGAGTTGTAACATCCCAACCTTGTGTTTATAAATAAATGAGTGATCATGTGCATCTCATGCATATAGTTTGCATTTGAGTAAAATTTGCATCTCCACTTTTCCAATTATGCAAATCCCTCTCTATTTCTTCCTCATTCAAATCCCTCAAGATTTTCAAAATTAGACAACATGGCATTGTTGTTATTCAAAAAATCCATGTGCGTTTAATACCTTCTCTGCAAAATTTGAGTTCAAACAAAATTCAAAAACAGATTTGAATTTGGTTTTGCATTGGAGGAAATAAAACCAAAACAAAAAAGAGAGAAACCTCCCCTTTCTCTTCCCTGGGCTCAGCCCACTTTTCCTCCTCTCTCTTCCCCCTCTCTGGCCGCAGCCCATCTCGGCCCAAGTGGCCCAGCCGCACCCCTCACCAGCCCAACAGTTTTTCCAGGGGGGTTTCTAGAAAAACATCGTCTTCCCCGCGCCCCCAAGCTGCTGGCTGTCAGCGCCATGGCCGCCCGATAGCCTGGCCGGCCACAATGCTCCCCGGCGGCTATAAATAGCCCCGCCGCTGCCCCAAACCCTAGCCCCCACTTCTCCCCTCCCCGCAGTCCCCGGTGCCCCCAATTTACCTAACCCTAACCCGTCTGCCGGCCGGACTCCGGCTCGATTCGCCGCCGGCGAGCCCTCTCCGGCGTCGCCGACCGCGCCATCGCGACGAGGGTGAGCTCCTGAACCTCCCCATACCCTCGCTTTCCCCTCTCCACCTGCTAGCCATCGCCGCCGCGCCGCAGCACCTGCCCCGGCCGCCGCGTTCCATCGCCGCCGGCCATGCTCCGGCGACGCAAATGGAGCGGCGCCGCCACCAAACGGTTCGCCTCGTCGAGCTGCGCCATTTCCCCCTAGCGTGTGGTGACCCGGCATACCACTGCATGGTGTAGTATGCAAGTCTGATATAACACCAATGAAACACCGTTCCACTAGTATTATATCGCTCAGAGTGGTTGTTGACCGCCAAAACCCACCGGCGGGCAGCGACCGTCAACACGGTAGAGCCGGGAAGAGCCTAGAGCTGCGGCTGGCTGAGACCCCTCCGAGCGACGGCCCGCAATGCTCTTCTGGTCACACGCGGCGATGCGAAGTGCAAGGGCGTGCCACCCGACCTATACCTGGTCGGGAAGGTGATGGGGATGCCTCGCTTAGTTCCCGCATGGCATACACGTAAACATTAAATACGAGCCTCGATCGGCTCTCGAGTTATCCCGTGAATCGGCTCAAAGAGCCGATCCACCCATGATTCGTGCGGGGTGCACGAATACTTGGTGATCCCGCTTGATCAAGATAAAGCTAATTAGATCTACGACGATTTAGGGTTTTCACCGCATAATCGGATCATCCTACTCCAGGTTGGGCCTCGCGGCCACGCACGGTGCTCGTAAGCCGATCCTAAACAAGGCCAAAAAACCAACATGACGTTGATCCTCGGAACATCCTGTTTAGGACTTGCGAACGCCACCCTACGTGCCACTCGGATCCTCCCCCTTTGTAAGGCCTAACTATTGCAGATATTAAACTAATCCTTGCAGAGCAAGGAGCAATCGTAACGGATCAGATCTACTAAATGATGAACAAGCAGGGTGCCGCCCCCACACCTGAGATAGGCGTGAGGGCGGCTAGATATGCAAGGGTTGCACTACGTAAGCATGTTATACGAAGAACTATGCTAACCCTAACACATCTATGATAACTACGTTGCCCGCCATCAAAGACGCTTCAGCACGGGCAACGCATGAACAACGTGGGCTTGTGCTGCCTAGATCGCAAGATGCGATCTAGGCAGCATGTCGCTACCCGATTGAAACCCTCGAGACGAAGGAGTTGGCGATGCGCCGAGATTGGTTTGTTTTGGGGTGAACGTTGTGTTGTTGTTTATTCCATAAACCCTAGGTACATATTTATAGTCCGAGCGGACTTTCTAAGGTGGGCGTGCACTAAACCGTGCACGAGATAAACTCTAACTTTTAATCTAAATACAATCTATGGTAATTAAAGATACATGGGCAATATAGCCCAAATTCCCCAAACAAGGCCGCTTCAGAGATCTTCCACGTGTAATCTTCCAAGCCCATCTTGATCGCGGCCTACCTCCTGATTTGGCCAAAATCTGGTGATAACACATGCCCCCCTGGTTTTGGAAATGACATTTCCAAAATCATTATGCTTTCCTTCGTCGGGTCATGTCGTGGCAGAGCAGAGCTGTTGCAGTATCCGTTATCATTAGGCCCAGTCTTCTCAACTTCTCTGCAAAATTCGATAGCTCTGGCATCATCTCCTTGGAAACTGTAATGACAATAAATTTCCACCAGGCTCCCCATTATTTAACTGTGCCGATCGATTAGCTTTCTTCATCCCCTTCCTCTCGTTCCAGACCATCGGCAGCCAAAAACTCTCTTCTCCCCCAACCATGTCTTCCTCTTCCTCCTCCTTCTCAAACCTCTTCCCCCATTCTCGCCGAAGAAGGACGAGGACAAGCCTTATTCCGAGGTGAACCCCTCTCCTCCGATAACGAGAAAAAGAAGGAGAAGTAGCGAAGGCCAAGACCTTCCCCTTCGCCAAGCTCCCGCCGAAGAAGCGCTCCCGCATGTGGGCGGACAGCGAGGATGAAGATGACGACGAAGAAGAAGAAGAGGAGGAGGAAGATGAATCTTCCTCTTCCGCCGGGTACCCGCCAACCAAGCGCTTCCGCTCCTGGGCGGACAGTGAAGACGATGATGATGACGAGGAGGAAGAGGCTCCGGCCACGGGCCGGAGTAACAGCGACGAGGAGTTCCCTGGGAGCAGCGCCGACGACATCGACGGCGGTGATGACGAGGACAGCGACGACTAGTAGAACAGGACTAGTAGTAGCAGTGCGCTAGGCACCAGATCCCTCTTTTGAGAGCCATCGGCTCTTTCCTGTAAAGCCGCTCCTCTGAATTAATGAAATTGTTCTTTTGATTCATCCTTCAATTGCCCCAATTTCATTCCTTCCGCCTGTCATGTCAAGACCGATAGCAATGTATCGAATTTTTCCCCTTTTGGATGCCCATGAAGCCGGATTTTTCATGTCGATTAGCCCGTAGGCCAAGAACTTCTCAATTTCGAGGCTGCGATTTGGTACCTGACCATAATTTTTCGCAATCCCTTAGCCGATGACTACCCATCGGCTGTTTTGAGAGTCTAGTCCCTCTCCTTCTCTCGCAGCGACAGGACGGTCAAACAAAAAAACCGACGGCCTCCTATCCTGATTCGAAGAGATCACAATGCGAGGCCGCCGATGCGCCTCCCATCGGTTTTCCAAAGACGAGCAACCACCAGGCCAGCTGCCCCCCGAGTCTGAATCGAAGCGAGAACAGTAACGGACCAACCGAATGTGCCGCCTATGGAGAGTTAGCCGATTTCAACCAAATCGGCTTTCCGAAGCAGAGAACCTTCCGGGTGAGCTGCCCCCCGAGTTTCTTCCGGCGCCTTGCCAGTTAGATTGGCCCCTTTCCTTTGGTGGATCGGCACGTCCAGACTGCTCTTGGCCTTGTCCCTGAAAGGAAGATCCGAGCTCTTATTTCTCTTGAGTCGATGGCCACGCATCGGCTTTTTGTGTCCTTAAGTCGATGTCTGCTGCATCGGCTGTGCTCGAAAATTTTCGAATTTTTTTTTTGTACGGCCGACCTGTGCATCGGCCCCATACTCCAATACCCTTCACTAGAAGATGAGATGCTTCCGTTGCATATCCTCGTATTTTCATACACCTGGGTGCCCCCCGAGCCGATTCTGTCAAGAGAATTGATGGTATCGGCTCTGTTGGATAACATGTTTGAAACCAGGCAGAATGGTGGTTGAGGATAATTTTGGCCGATTGCTGGAATCGGCCCCCATGTTGCTTGTTCGATGAAGGTTTTGTAATGTCCCTTCATAAATTTTGGGGCCGATCACAAGGATCAGCCTTGCCACGCTAGCTTATTGACGAGCCCTTGCTACTCGCTCAGGCCGGTAGACAAAACCAGCCCAATCTCTGATTTCATCCTGTTGGTGTGCTCGCCGTCGTCCACCTTGAGTGCGTCGTGTAAGCGTGGAGCACTAAGCCATGTCGGCAAGACGAGTACCATGTTTGTGCCAGCCGATGTCTCATCATCGGCTTTCCTCTGCTTGGGGCGCCACTCCATTTTTCGTGGACGACCCTCTTCGTCCAGGGCTCGCTGAACCTTCGCAGCCAGATCAGGCCGTGCCTTCCTTAGCGTATGCAGGTATAACCTTTCGGCTTCCTCCAGGCCGCGCAATCGCTGAACCCTGCGTTTTTGTGAACGGCTGAGTCCGTCAGGGCACCACCTTGGACGGTGGTACCTGTCTTCTTCTTCTTCTTCTTCTTGTCCCTCGTCTTCTGAATCCTCAAGATCCGCCCAACGAGGTGACTCAGCGCGTTTGCTTTGTAGCGGGAGAGGCCCTAGGCGCTCGAACACAGATACGTTGGCCGCCTCCTTCTTCTTCTCGGTTGCATTCGGGCAATTGCCGATTGTGGGCAATCGGCTCATTCCTCGAATCCCCAGCAGTGTCTGAAGAAAGGGCAGTCCCAGTGTCTGGCGTTGTCGTCTTGCTCCCTTGACTTGTCTGTGGCACGGCACTCGTGCTCCTCCTCATCGCGATCCTGCCGACGATGTCCTCTAGCCAGACGATCTCCTTTATCATCATAGTTGGACCGTCGGCGTTGGTCATACTGACTCACATATTTGTTGAGGAGGTGATCAGAGAGAGGTCGTTGATATCTTATGTTCTTCACTTCTCCCTCTGTGACGTAGCGCTTGCCATCATGATGGAGCCGATCGCGTGGAGCGGCCTCCTCCGTGTCCTTGCTATGAGAGCAGCTGCCCTCATCTCCATCTTTGCCGCAGTGGTTCCCGGGTCCTACCATATTGATGCCGAACGACGGACTCGGCCGGCAACCCTCGTGGTGGGTGACTTCCACCATGTTAACGGCGGGGAAGGGTTGGGTGTCGACCTTCATGGCGTACTGGTTGAAAATTAGACGCCCCTTCTCTATCGCCGCTTGGATGTGCCGACGCCACACCCTCGCAGTCGTTGGTAGCATGGGAGAGCGAGTTGTGGAATTTGCAGTGACGGCTTTCCGTTTAGCTCTTGCGCCGTGGGGAACTTGAGACCTTCGGGAATCGTCAACTCGTTTCTCCTTGAGCAGGAGGTCGAAGATTTGTTCAGTCTTGGTCACGTCAAAATCAAATCCCCCGGGCGGCCCCGGTGGCTTTACCCATTTGCAGGACACGGGGGTTCCTCCCCGAGTCCACTCAGCCACTCGCTACTTCTTGGTCTCCCGCGAGCACTTCACCTTCCTCTCGTATCGACCATGACCTACTGCACGCTTGAACTTGTCCCGGTACAGGTCCGGGTGGCGCTGTTCATATGCTGATAGTTTCCGAACCATGTGCGCCGCCGAGGGATAATCTGCTTGGGAGGCCATGTCCTTGAGCTGTGTTGCAAGGCCAGCCATCGCCAACTCGATCGCTTCCTTTTCAGCTTATACGAACCGAATAACATCGGTTCCTAAGATTCCTGAAGCGCTGGATGTACTCTGTCACCGTCTCTCCGCGCTTCTGACGTAGTTGTGCTAGATCGGCAATGCTAGACTCGGAAGCTTCTGAATGGTATTGCATATGGAACTGTTCTTCCAATTGCTTCCAAGACTGGATGGAGTTTGCTGGTAACGAGGTATACCATCCAAAAGCCGATCCTGTGAGGGACTGTGAAAAGAGCCTCACGCGTAGCTGATCCGACACTGAAGCCGGTCCTAGTTGCGCCAAATATCGGCCGATGTGCTCGATGGAGCTGGAGCCATCCGATCCACTGAATTTGGAGAAATCAGGGAGCCGATATTTAGGTGGCAGCGGAATCATCTCGTACTCGTCGGGGTACGGCTTGGAATAGCCGATTGCCCTCCTTTTCGGCACCATGCCGAACCGGTCTCTCGCATGGTACCGATCCGATCCGCCGTGCCTGGCTGCAGGAGATGCACTCTGAAGATTCGCCGGGGTGGCGTACTTAGCCAGCCATGTTTGCTTTTCCAGCTCTGAGCCAACTGCAGGAGCTAGGCTCGGGAGTTTCGTCGGGGTGGCATACTTAGTTAGCCACGTCTGCTTCTCAAGCTCTGTTGCTGACGTTCCTCCTGTTTGCATCGGAGTCCCTGACGTTGTGGCCTGGTTCGAGAGTGGCCAGTTGCCACAATCTGGCACATACGTGCACGCGTATCCTTGAGGGATCTCCTTGGGCGCCTCAGCCAAGAACTGGTAGTCACTAGGGCCACCATCGATCTTGTAGACGACGAATGCCGGTGTAGCCGGCACTTCAGCTGGTGCTGCCAACGCATATGGCAGCGGTGGACGGGACTGGAGTGGCAACTCTCCTTGATGCGTCCCGAGAGCTGGTCCTGACGGCGAGTACTGGTGGCTCATGATCTCCTGGATCACGCGTAGAGCAAGATGCTCCAACACGTTGACCAAGTTTTCAGAGTGGCGGTGTAGCGAGTGAGCCACCAAGTAGTTGATCTCCTGCCGTAGACCTCTGGTGCGTTCCTCCGACGGGGCAGAGAGGTCTATCCCATCGAGTGCACCTTCTGGTGAGAATCCCCTCCATCTGATGCCATGGGTACGGGTTCTCTGAAAAGAGCCGATGAGGTCGGCTTCGAGGGTGACCTTGATCTCGTCGTATTTCTTCTTGAGGTCGGCAGGTAACTCCTCGTAGGTGACTGGCGTGCCGTCCGCCGCCACCTCAGATGTAGATGGCGACATGGTTGATGTAGACGATGTCCCACCGGGCGTGCCAGAATGTGTTGACCGCCAAAACCCACCGGCGGGCAGCGACCGTCAACACGGTAGAGCCGGGAAGAGCCTAGAGCTGCGGCTGGCTGAGACCCCTCCGAGCGACGGCCCGCAATGCTCTTCTCGGTCACACGCGGCGATGCGAAGTGCAAGGGCGTGCCACCTGACCTATACCCGGTCGTGAAGGTGATGGGGATGCCTCGCTTAGTTCCCGCATGGCATACACGTAAACATTAAATACGAGCCTCGATCGGCTCTCGGGTTATCTCCGTGAATCGGCTCAAAGAGCCGATCCACCCATGATTCGTGCGGGGTGCACGAATACTTGGTGATCCTGCTTGATCAAGATAAAGCTAATTAGATCTACGACGATTTAGGGTTTTCACCGCATAATCGGATCATCCTACTCCAGAGTTGGGCCTCGCGGCCACGCACGGTGCTCGTAAGCCGATCCTAAACAAGGCCAAAAAACCAACATGACGTTGATCCTCGAACATCCTGTTTAGGACTTGCGAACGCCACCCTACGTGCCACCGGATCCTCCCCCCTTTGTAAGGCCTAACTATTGCGGATATTAAACTAATCCTTGCGAGCAAGGAGCAATCGTAACGGATCAGATCTACTAAATGATGAACAAGCAGGTGCCGCCCCACACCCGCGATAGGCGTGAGGGCGGCTAGATATGCAAGGGTTGCACTACGTAAGCATGTTATACGAAGAACTATGCTAACCCTAACACATCTATGATAACTACGTTGCCCGCCATCAAAGACGCTTCAAGTACGGGCAACGCATGAACAACGTGGGGCTTGTGCTGCCTAGATCGCAAGATGCGATCTAGGCAGCATGTCGCTTACCCGATTGAAACCCTCGAGACGAAGGAGTTGGCGATGCGCCGAGATTGGTTTGTTTTGGGGTGAACGTTGTGTTGTTGTTTATTCCATAAACCCTAGGTACATATTTATAGTCCGGCGGACTTTCTAAGGTGGGCGTGCACTAAACCGTGCACGAGATAAACTCTAACTTTTAATCTAAATACAATCTATGGTAATTAAAGATACATGGGCAATATAGCCCAAATTCCCCAAACAAGGCCGCTTCAGAGATCTTCCACGTGTAATCTTCCAAGCCCATCTTGATCGCGGCCTACCTCCTGATTTGGCCAAAATCTGGTGATAACAGTGGTACAACAGAAACATATACGGGTCTAAGGCATGTCTATAGAATTACAACACAGACTCTTTACAAAAGATCAGCACAGCCTCCTACTTTACAATGAGGTAAATCTGCAAATAAACTCCAGAAGAACGACTCGTAGTCTAGACCTATCACGAACTCTATTTGTAGAGTATTTAACTAGCTATAGAGGCTAAGAATAGATTCTAGCTAAATAGGAGCTAGGTTTAGGAAGCTAGTTCCCTTCTATGGCTAAACTAGGTTTTCTCCTTGTTGGATGTGGTATCTGATTCCTCTGATAGGGTCCTATCTCTTGAAGTAGTTGTTGACTCCTCGGCCTTTGAGTTGCACTGTAGATCCTCCCTTGATGCCTCCATATCTAAGCAGGGGATTTAAGAGTGGGATGAGTACGAGCGTACTCAACAAGTTCATTATAGGAAAGAGGTGTTTAATGCACTAGCTACAACATTAGACCAGAAAGTCTAATACCAATGCAAGTTTTCATAACCATTTCTTCAAAAGGTTGCTTTATTCAAAAGAACTATGTCCGTCAGCCTTCACCGGTTTACTAGAACTTCATGGAGCTCCTTTCCGGCCGCGTTCGTAGTTCCATATCCCGGAACAGGGAGTGACAGGTCACAGTTCTTTACACTCGGCAGAGGTGTGTTGCTTTACCCATAAGAGATCTTAACCTTGGTACCAACCGGGCAGCTTTCCCGTCCACACTTCCTTCGGTGTGAGGCCCGGTATAAGGTCTAGCCAATCATGTTCTTCCGCTACCTCGAACACCCACCCTTTGTTGCATGCCCCGACCCTGGGTCCTCGCCGGTCCCATTATTCCCATATATTTCAGGGTGGACCCCGACCACGACAACAGTCTGGGATCGAACCAAACTCCTTCGCCGGTAGGCGCAACCCATCATAGACCGCAATACCGTGGGGACTTAGGACTCCCCGCCCTCACCATCTTGCTCCTTCGGGCGACAAGTGTACTACGGACTATGCCGTGGGGACTTAGGACTCCCCAGCCTCACCAGCTTGCCCCCTTGGATTACAAGTGTACTACGGTAGAGCGCATCCGTTGATGAACGAGAGGTGGAAACACTTTTGACTACTCCGTCCCACTCCGGATCTTATGGTTAACACGGATATTACGGCACAAGAATCACTGGCGACATTTGTTGTTTAATCCTAGATGGATATAAACCCGTGCAATGGAACCTCCACCATATCAACACAATCCATGGTTCCATTGCCCACCACATAGTCATATTCATAGTTATAAAAGTAGTGGTTTTGATTTTTATGCAATGGTGATAACCATACTACTTTGCAAGTAATTTGATAGAAATACTCAAATGACATGAGCAAGTGATGAACTTGCCTTTCTTGGCTGCAAGATTATGCAGACAAGGTCTTCGATGCGGAATAACTCCAAATTCTGAAATAGCATCATCGTCCGTAAGGACGATGTTTAAAAGATTGGCAAGGATGCAATAATGCATAAGAATGAGATGCAATCGCTCTAAGCGTGACCTAACCCCGATGATTTAGGATCAGTGAGTTGTAATGATTGGTTTAGGGTGTGTTGTACTTTTAGAGTGATTCACATACAAGGTTCTTATTCAGGTGTGATTTACTTGGTATTATAAACAGGTAGATAATAAAGCATAATAATCAATTGAGCACACAAAGAATGATAATTGGCATAATGTTAACAAGTAAAGAACAGTGGTCAGTTTTAGTACTATATGGCATGGTTAATGATTAATTATCATATACTTTAAAAGAATAACTTTTGAAGAACATGTTGTTTAATAAAGAACAAGTATAATAATCAGGGTTGTGGAGTTCCATGGTTTATTATGGTTCTAATTGGTTTCCGGAGTGAGTAGTATATGTATCACAACATAGTTGGATCCATTAGCAACTAGGCTTGATTGGTTTTACTTAAGCATAAGCAACTTAAGCGATTAATTATTCATGGTTGCTATCATGATTGGTATACCTTGTTGGTGATAGCTGGTTATTGGCTATAGGTTCTATTAGGTAGGATTGATGATGGTTTCCTTATTTTCTTCAAAAGAATAACTTTTGAAGAACATACTTCTTAAGTATTAAGAAGTATTGCAGTTAGGGTTGAGGTTGTCTAGGGTTGGTTATTGGATCTACTAAGGAAGGAATGTTGGTTTCCTAAATGGGATGATTAATAATTATCTCACACTGATAGGGTTTAGTGGAGTATGGTTAGGTAAGAGAAGATAATAAGCAGGGTTGCTATTCGGGATCATCACCATGGTGTGATGCTAATTAAATAGGAATGGTTAAGGTTGGTAAGTTGGATGGTAGGAACTAGGATGTGGTTGATCCAATTGGATCAACTAAGTTGGATAGGTATGTGTATATGGACTACTATATGATTGATGATGGGGCTCCTACAATTTTTATGTGGCATGGCATGTGTTTAATTCCTGTTATGATACTATGGATGAAAAATAGAATACCATGATTACATGTGAGGATCTAGGGTTTAGGTTTTAGAAGTAATTTAGGGTTCACATGTAATAATGGAACTAGGGTTCTTAATTAATTTAGGGTTTTAGGAGTCACATGAAATGATGAGTTCCTGGTTCTATTACTTATGAAATTAGGGTTTTCTAAATACCCTAAAGTTCTTGAATTAATAACTTCACTTTAAGGTTGAAGTTATTAATAACTTTGAAATAAAATTAATATTGGATTTGGCATATTTCTATTTTTAAAGATTTAATATTTAGGGTAATTATTAATCAGGGTTTAATTCCTATTAATATAGATTTAATAAGTTCCAAATAAAGAAAATTAGTTTTAATGCTTTCTTTATTTACTTTACTGGTTTTTATTTATTTTATAATCTTTTCCTAATTATTGAATTTTTAATTCAATTAAGAATAAAAGTAAAGGCTTAAATAACCATTATTAAACAATTAAATTTTTATTAAAAATAAAATTTTCATTTTATATTTTTATTGAATAGAGTTTTCTTTTCTAAGAATTTTGATATCTCATTTATATTTTTCTGACTTAATTTGAATTTTCTAAATTTATATGAAGTTGCAGATGTTTATTGAATTTGAATTTGAACTAAAATACTAACTCTACCCGGGACAGGATACCCACAGCCACTGGCCAGTGGGCCATTGCCACGGTGGCTGCCACGCAGGCGTTGACGGTGGTCAAAATTGGAAACGTAGCCAGGGGATTCAATATTGGCGGGTTGCCGGCGACGGCGCCGGAGCTAGGCTGCTCCCCAGGACGATTAACTACGCCTAATCGAACCACAGCATGGTGAGGAACCTAACGGTGGTGGCGCCGCTCGGAAATGGCCACCGGAGCACTACCGACGATCATGGGACGCGGCGGTCTCCGGCGAGCAACGGCGATAGAGGGCTACAGAGCGAGCTAGGATGCAATTCGGGGCTCCAGAGAAGCGAAAGATCACCTGGGTGCTCCCTGGGTTGTCGCCGGCGTGGATTGAAGACGGAGGCGACGAGGCGGTCGCCGTTTTCCTTGCAGAGCTGCGGAAGGGAACGGCCTAATTCTTCCACCTCCGGGCTCCCCTCTACGTGTAACTACACCAGATGGACGAGGACATCGTGGCGCGCCTCCAGAGCTCACCAGCGAGCTACGGGGTGGTCGGGATCGACGGATTGCTAGAGTTGCTGGCGGGTTAGGGTTTCGGAATAGCTGCAGGAAGAAGAAAAGTGAGGCGCTAGGGTTTGCTCCTCGTATTTATACGGCTCCTCTCGGCCCTCGGTGTTCGTGGGCGTCTGCGCTGGCGGTCGGGACGTGGAGCTCGCCGTCGCCGTGGCGTTCTCCCGTGCGACGATGGTGGCGAAGACGAAGACGACGACTTCGTCTTCGTTCTTATCGTGGTGAATCGGTACATGGGCTGAGGTTGGGCTGCGGTTTGAAGCTGGGCTTTGGGCTGCTTGGTGGGCTGCAGCGTGGGCTGCTCGGCCAGGTGAGGCTTCTTTCCTTTATCTCTTTTATTTATTTGCTGTTTTATTATTTCTATTTGAATCTGATTTGAAGTCATATATTTTTAACTCTTTCCTATATTGACAGTGTCTCAATTATATGAATTCAATGAATATGTAATGTAATGATTATTTCACCACTCTCTAATTTGAAGAAAGTATTTTATATTTTGGTTTAATTTCATACATGTGGATATATCCACAATAGTATTTAGACATGAGGTTATATTCTCATTTTAATTTCCTTTTTCTTATGAATCAAATCCTTTGGAGTGATTAGTGTTGATAATTTGGAACTCAAAGTATTACAGAGATTGTTATTAGGGCTTGATTTCTATTTGAGGATTTTGTCACTTGCATATGATTTTATGGGACCACCTATTTGTTAAGTTCTTGTAAGTTTTAGTATAACCCTATTTCAAAGGTAGCACTAGAATTATCTTCAATAACACCTTGAAATACCTAGGTTAATTCTACTCTCATCATGGTTTGGTGTTAATTATAATGATAGGTGGTTAATCGCCACCATATAAGTTTAAGTTGTAGGGTTTAAACTAGCTTCATCTTATGCTTCATAATTAAGCATAGGATTTTAACTAAAGTGCAATTCTGGAGTTCTAATTATAGTTACCTAATGGCACATGGTTTGAATCTTAATTGCGGTTTAGGTTTTATTTGTGATCACCCAAGTGATACTCAAACTAGGGTTGAGATTTAATTCTAGGTTGTATAGATGAGATGACTCCATATTGCATGTGCTAGGGTTTAATCTCCCCTAACCATGATAAAGTGGTTACTTGCTTAATATTTCATGTGCTTCTATAATTACTAAGGATTTGGGAATTGGTTTTATCTTCTACCAATTAACTTCTATTATTATTCTCAATTAATCATTAAAGTAACTATAGTGGTTATAGTTCTTTTTATAGTTAACTTTGGTCATGTGGATGGATGGTTTCTCACCCTATAAAGTATAGAGTTTTTACTCTAAGGTTTTCTTAGGTTCATTAATTTATGAAATGTAGATATGGTAGGATTCTAATTATTATCACCAAATGGTTCACAAGTTAAGGTTGGGATATATAAGCCTAGGTTTGCTTACTAGTTACCGCCCTATAATTTCATGTGGTGAATGATATCTACTTGTCCTATTAGGGTTTAACTTATCCTCACATCTCTCCAAAGCATGATCATATATTATATATGATCATCTTGTTCTTAATATCTTAACCTCAGGTTCTCTAGGGTTTATGATCATTACACAATTTATAATGATCAATGTTTGGCTTCCTAAGGTATCTCTCATTAAATAGGTTTCTCACTTCCATGATCAAGCATTGTCTTGATCAACTAGGGTATAGTACTTCTAATTTACCTTCTTGAATGGGACTACTATGATTGCCTCTCGAAGTTTATATCCCAGTGAGGATGCCTGAGATATTATGTTAGGGTTCTACTTAATTAATGTTGATATTATCATCTGAGTATATGGATAGTTCTCTCCCTCACATTCAAGTGTTGGCTTTAACTTTCTTGAGTGTAACACCTTAGCTTGGGCTCTCTTATAAAGGAATGGTTTATTCTAGGGTTTATGGTGTATTCAGCATACCTCAATAGATATCAAGTCTAAAACTCCACTTGGCTATCTTGGTTGGATTAATCTCCTCATTTCCTTATTAATCATTGGATATAATCTTATTCCATGTGATATTATGTTGTCTCACCACTCCAAGATGAAATGGTTTTACCACCCAATACTTTAGTTCAAAGAGTTTCCTTTATTCTTAAACTAGGAAAATTGCCCATGCGTTGCACTGGGGGAGAGATGAATATCAGTTGAGGAACATGTAGGGGGAGTAAGAATAAAAGGATAGTTTTGAGAACCTTGATGGAGGAGTGTCCTAATATATGAATCTTTAGAGCATCTCCAATCGCGTCCCTCATAGCGGCTCCCGTAGCTTTTTGGGGCGCGCTGCTACGCGTGCCCCAAAGGGCCTTTTCGTCCGGCGCGGTCCAATACGATGTCCGGCGTTCCGAGGCCATCACTGCTCCAGAGGGGACGCTGCGGGCACATCGGACAGAAATAAAAAAGAGGTGGGTACCCACCTGGCGACGACCACATCTAGGACGGTTGCTTCCCGCCTTTATTTCTCATTGCACCTCCGCTCCCGCGCCTCCCACCCCTCCGCCGCCACACGATTTGCCGACCGTATCCACGGCTATTTACTCTTGTGTTGGGCACGGCCGTGACGCTGCGGCGGCGCCTTGATCCAGCCGAACTTATATTTGTTTGGTTTGTTGTATTTTAATTTGGAAACAATTTTAGCAAATATATTTATATGTGTTGCTATGTTTAATAAATTGGTTGTGTTTTCAAATACTTTTAACCGAAAAAATTTAGGGCCTCACTTGGGAGGCACAACTGGGGAGAGACGCGCCCCAAACGCGACACCAAGCAACAACGTCCCCCAAACGCTCGATCCGGCGCGATTTGAAGGGCGCTTTGGGGGACGGGGATGAAGATGCTCTAATTGATGATGTTAGCTGAATAGGAGGGCGACTATGCAGAGTTGGATGTGGACACAGGAGCTATCCATGTGGTGCCTCCGACACAGAGACATGCGTCCGACAAGACCACAACAACAGGGTGGCGAGCGCCGCGTAGGAGACGGGCGAGCGGAGGGGGCGGATGAAGGAGGCAAGTAAACGTGACCATGCCTGAACGAGCCGCCCTAGCCGGCAAGGTAGATACCACCATATTTATCCATTTTTATTTCCATATTAGTTTAGTTTTGGATTTATAATACATTATTCTTCAACTGCATCACCAAAATACCATGTTTCTATTTACACTTTCAATTTTTGCTATTATACTAAAAATCATCTAAATTTTGCGACATAAAGTAGTATAAATTAATTATGAATTTATTTATATGTATATACAAAGTGTGTAATGTCTACCATTGACTCAAATACGTAAATATTATCGACTCAAATAAGATGTACTAACCTCATGTTGTATTTTCATTGTCATCTTCCACCAAATTATCAATGCATGCATACTTGGGCAGTTAATACTAATCGACTCATGCACTTGCTTAGCAACTCTTTATGAGAGCCGAAGTTAGCAAGTCGGCTACAACGTTTGGCTAGATCTTAACTGAACATTGTCTTTCGTACATAAAAGATCACAAGGCACGCATCAGTACAACACGCAGGTTGTAAACTTCAGATCCAATCCCTCTACTAAATCTTAACACAGGCATCCATAATTCCATATACATACGCTGTTCTTAACTTTAGGTCCAATCACCGCATGGGAAAATCTAATCACACACTGCTGCCGATGTGTACAGTTGAAACAGCTGTGCGAGGCAGGACCACCAAATCGAAGATCCAAGAACACTGAAAAAACGAAGATCTATGAAAGCACAACTGTAAGCTGCTGCCGGGTGAGTCAGGGAAAACCGAGGAGCGAGAGAAGAGTAGTCGATAGGAGTTCCAGCCGTTGAGGTAGAGCGGCGCGCTCGCGGCCGCGTCCACGAAGGACATCCACCGATCCACGCAGCCGGGCAGCCATACAGACTGTGTTATTCGGCAGTGGACTCACGGCAAGCGGCGGCCGCATGAGAGGCGGAGCAGGGAAGCTAGCAGAGGTCGGGCGCTAGAGGTAGGTGGCCGGGGCGGTGCAGTGGAGGAAAGATCTGGGAGGATGGCGTGGTCGGTTAGGAGACGAAAGAAAGCAAGGGTTGCCATCGAAGCGAGGCTAGCGGGTTTATTTGGGCAGCGAACACTTATTTTGACTTACCGGTGGCAGGTTATGTAATTTAGGTGAAAATTAGGGGTAATAAAAGATGGACCAACAAGAAGCTCTTTTGCTTTTATTATTAGGTATAGATAGGTAAAGCTTAGATTAGTATGAGTGGTCACTCTCATTTGGAAAGGACTTAATATTAGCCCAAGGTTATGGTCTTAGGATGATGTTTTGATTACATGGATGTATATCCAAGGTGTAGCTTAAGGTTTGTCATTGCTTCTCTAATAAATTATATATAACTCTCACATATCTAGGTTTGATGTATAATAATTTGGAATGGAGAAGGATATATATTTATAGAGTTTATCTCCATGTCATGTTTCCAAGAATGAAGTAAAATGAACATCATGAGGTTCATGGTAGGATCAAGGATTAGTTTAAGACATGGAAAAGATAAGTGAAGAATGGTTTCTCCATTATAGTGTTACTTGATTTGCAATTGAATTGGGGTTCATATGTTATGACAAGGATTTCCATATTATAATCTTTTATAAGATCAAGCAATGGATCATTGAGTAAAGTGTTGTTGTGTTGATTATTAGTTCCATTTGATCTAACCCCCTAGATCAAATCATCTCTACCCAAAACAAGGTTTTATCAAAGTCACATTGAGGTTTATAGCGCTTGACTTGATGAGCTACTTCAATTCCACCAAGGTCAAGTGAAACTTCAGATACTGTGACTGTTTTACTTTAAAGCGCGAAAATTCCCTGCATTTTCTATGCATGAATGCAATGCACACATCTGTTTCCTCTATTTTTGTAACCCCAATACCTGGGATATTACAGTCTCTACCCCTTAAACTAAACTTCGTCCTCGAAGTTTGATCTCTCTCACGTTTCCGTAGTGTGGATCTGACTTGTGCAGACTACGACTTTTCTCGAACTCCGTATGGATCTCACTAGATATAATTGAATATATCCCTTGTCCAGATTCTTCCTGGAATCCATTAGAGTTTGTCTCTGAACCATGGTTCTTTACTTCAATTCCATGATTTCTTTCAATATCATAATCATGTTTCCTTTCCCATTGAAGATTCAATGATTGGGACTTATTCGGGTGCTGCTAGTCTTAACTGAGGACTAATTTGACAACATACTCCTAATTGGCAAAATAAGTCTTTGTTTTCCCTTACTACCAAAACTGCAATAATGGTACTTGGTAAGGTACTGAATATGAAATGATCGTGATGGTTTATTTTCCTAAGAATTGATTAGACTCATTTAGTCCATCCAATCATGGTTTATAGTTGATACCTATAACTATTTTGGGTTATTTAGGTTCCATGAAAGGAATCATTCTATTAGTCTAGGGTTCTGGTATGGTCAATCTCCTTCGGTCTTTGGCCTTCTTGAGTTGTATTTAGTCTACGGTATTTTCTTCGTCCAACTTCTTTATGCTTGACTTACTTGAGCTTTCGTACTTTTGAGTAAATACTACTCACTTTCTCAAGTTATAGTCCACTTCTTGCTTCCTCGAGGTATAAATCTCGACTTCTGGCCTGTCATCTTTCTAAAAGTAGTATGCAATAATCTTATGAAAATAAGATCAAACTTCCTCTCAGTTCAGACCTTCATCATCTATCTTGCTCAAAATATTGGGTTATTGTACATCCATCTCAATATTTACTCTACCCCTTAGAGTTTTCTTATGGTCTTCAAATCCTTTTCTTCTAACCATTGGGCTTATGGTTGGATATTGGTCTGGTTCTAACTTATGGTTTGTGCTTCTTCTAAGGTCTCACGAAGAATATTTGTGATGTATCCACCCAATTGTGGACCTCCAATGTGAATCCTTCGACTAAATGATTATAGGTTATTGTTATTTGGCTGACAAAATTTTATTTATTTACAACTTCTTGGTACAATTAATCCAATGATGGACTACTTGATACCAATTATGGCTATTTGTTATCTAAAACTGGATCTTATTATAGGTTCTGATCAACTGGACGAGACATCTTCTACTTTATCTCGCAGTTTTGATCTTATATTAACTGTGGTCTTCTGATATCAACTATGGTATTCTTATATCTGCTATGGTTTGATAGGTTATCTTCCTTCTTTCAGGGTTTATTTTGCAAGAGAACCACTAACTGACACTATGAATATAGTATCTTGAGTGATTTCCCATGCATTCCCTCTTCTGTGTTGACTATGGATCTGCTTCAGCTTCACCATAATCACAAGATTTCTCACCTTCATGCTTCTTCCGTACTAAAGTACTGCTCTGTTGAGGTAAAGCATGAGTTTTGATTGGTACTTCCTTCTAAATCTTGTGGTTCCTTCCCACAACTTTGTTTCCTTTATTTGATGAACCTTCATCTTGTCTTCAGAATCTTCTGAATTCGTCACTTCCTCACACGTTTACCATTACCCTCTAGATCTATAGCATCAAGTAAGAACTTGATATTGCAACATGCATTTGCATATCAAAGTCAAACTTCATGTATGGATCTAGTCAAACAATGAAAATCCAATAAAATCCAAGAAGATTCAGCTTTGTGTTTATAATACACACCATCATAAGCCAGAATATAATAGTTGAGTACGACATCTCTAAACATCAGGCTGAGATGTGTAGTATAAAACACCACATAAGATAGGTTTATATCATGATACATAGCACGAATTTGGGGATTTCTACTATTTATCTCAACCTTTACCGTAATTGCACATTTGCAATGTGATAAACTTGAAACAAAGTGGTTTGGGATGGTTAAGGTTAACCTAATTTTCTTTGGAAGTACTACTTAACTTTCATTTATTGAAGACTATCTCACATGATATGTTTAGGTTCTAACATTGCTACTCTAAACACATAACTATGGAAATATAGCTCACATACTTCCATATGTTCTTACCATATAACTAGGGTTCTGATGTACTTGACACAGTTCCCATGGTTTTGGAACACAAATCTTGCTTTGTTGTTGAAGACCTGACTTCTTATTGTTCTCCTCCTAAGATGTGGCATGTAATTTAGGGTTTTAGAAGTAATTTAGGGTTCACATGTAATAATGGAACTAGGGTTCTTAATTAATTTAGGGTTTTAGTAGTCACATGAAATGATGAGTTCCTGGTTCTATTACTTATGAAATTAGGGTTTTCTAAATACCCTAAAGTTCTTGAATTAATAACTTCACTTTAAGGTTGAAGTTATTAATAAATTTGAAATAAAATTAATATTGGATTTGGCATATTTCTATTTTTAAAGATTTAATATTTAGGGTAATTATTAATCAGGGTTTAATTCCTATTAATATAGATTTAATAAGTTCCAAATAAATAAAATTAGTTTTAATGTTTTCTTTATTTACTTTACTGGTTTTTATTTATTTTATAATCTTTTCCTAATTATTGAATTTTTAATTCAATTAAGAATAAAAGTAAAGGCTTAAATAACCATTATTAAACAATTAAATTTTTATTAAAAATAAAAATTTCATTTTATATTTTTATTGAATAGAGTTTTCTTTTCTAAGAATTTTGATATCTCATTTATATTTTTCTGACTTAATTTGAATTTTATAAATTTATATGAAGTTGCAGATGTTTATTGAATTTGAATTTGAACTAAAATACTAACTCCACCCGGGACAGGATACCCACAGCCACTGGCCAGTGGGCCATTGCCACGGTGGCTGCCACGCAGGCATTGACGGTGGTCAAAATTGGAAACGTGGCCAAGGGATTCAATACTGGCGGGTTGCCGGCGACGGCGCCAGAGCTAGGCTGCTCCCCAGGACGATTAACTACGCCTAATCGAACCACATCATGGTGAGGAACCTAACGGTGGCGGCGCCGCTCGGAAATGGCCACCGGAGCACTACCGACGATCATGGGACGCGGCGGTCTCCGGCAAGCAACGGCGATAGAGGGCTACAGAGCGAGCTAGGATGCAATTCGGGGCTCCAGAGAAGCGGAAGATCACCTGGGTGCTCCCTGGGTTGTCGCCGGCGTGGATTGAAGACGGAGGCGACGAGGCGGTCGCCGTTTTCCTTGCAGAGCTGCGGAAGGGAACGGCCTAATTCTTCCACCTCCGGGCTCCCCTCTACGTGTAACTACACCAGATGGACGAGGACATCGTGGCGCGCCTCCAGAGCTCACCAGCGAGCTATGGGGTGGTTGGGATCGACGGATTGCTAGAGTTGCTGGCGGGTTAGGGTTTCGGAATAGCTGCGGGAAGAAGAAAAGTGAGGCGCTAGAGTTTGCTCCTCGTATTTATACGGCTCCTCTCGGCCTTCGGCGTTCGTGGGCGTCTGCGCTGGCGGTCGGGACGTGGAGCTCGCCGTCGCCGTGGCATTCTCCCATGCGACGATGGTGGCGAAGACGAAGACGACGACTTCGTCTTCGTTCTTATCGTGGTGAATCGGTACGTGGGCTGAGGTTGGGCTGCGGTTTGAAGCTGGGCTTTGGGCTGCTTGGTGGGCTGCAGCGTGGGCTGCTCGGCCAGGTGAGGCTTCTTTCCTTTATCTCTTTTATTTATTTGCTGTTTTATAATTTCTATTTGAATCTGATTTGAAGTCATATATTTTTAACTCTTTCATATATTGCAGGTGTCTCAATTATATGAATTTAATGAATATGTAATGTAATGATTATTTCACCACTCTCTAATTTGAAGAAAGTATTTTATATTTTGGTTTAATTTCATACATGTGGATATATCCACAATAGTATTTAGACATGAGGTTATATTCTCATTTTAATTTCCTTTTTCTTATGAATCAAATCCTTTGGAGTGATTAGTGTTGATAATTTGGAACTCAAAGTATTACAGAGATTGTTATTAGGGTTTGATTTCTATTTGAGGATTTTTCACTTGCATATGATTTTATGGGACCACCTATTTGTTAAGTTCTTGTAAGTTTTAGTATAACCCTATTTCAAAGGTAGCACTAGAATTATCTTCAATAACACCTTGAAATACCTAGGTTAATTCTACTCTCATCATGGTTTGGTCTTAATTATAATGATAGGTGGTTAATCACCACCATATAAGTTTAAGTTGTAGGGTTTAAACTAGGTTCATCTTATGCTTCATAATTAAGCATAGGATTTTAACTAAAGTGCAATTCTGGAGTTCTAATTATAGTTACCTAATGGCACATGGTGTGAATCTTAATTGTGGTTTAGGTTTTATTTGTGATCACCCAAGTGATACTCAAACTAGGGTTGAGATTTAATTCTAGGTTGTATAGATGAGATGACTCCATATTGCATGTGCTAGGGTTTAATCTCCCCTAACCATGATAAAGTGGTTACTTGCTTAATATTTCATGTGCTTCTATAATTACTAAGGATTTGGGAATTGGTTTTATCTTCTACCAATTAACTTCTATTATTATTCTCAATTAATCATTAAAGTAACTATAGTGGTTATAGTTCTTTTTATAGTTAACTTTGGTCATGTGGATGGATGGTTTCTCACCCTATAAAGTATAGAGTTTTTACTCTAAGGTTTTCTTAGGTTCATTAATTTATGAAATGTAGATATGGTAGGATTCTAATTATTATCACCAAATGGTTCACAAGTTAAGGTTGGGATATATAAGCCTAGGTTTGCTTACTAGTTACCGCCCTATAATTTCATGTGGTGAATGATATCTACTTGTCCTATTAGGGTTTAACTTATCCTCACATCTCTCCAAAGCATGATCATATATTATATATGATCATCTTGTTCTTAATATCTTAACCTCAGGTTCTCTAGGGTTTATGATCATTACACAATTTATAATGATCAATGTTTGGCTTCCTAAGGTATCTCTCATTAAATAGGTTTCTCACTTCCATGATCAAGCATTGTCTTGATCAACTAGGGTATAGTACTTCTAATTTACCTTCTTGAATGGGACTACTATGATTGCCTCTGAAGTTTATATCCCAGGAGGATGCCTGAGATATTATGTTAGGGTTCTACTTAATTAATGTTGATATTATCATCTGAGTATATGGATAGTTCTCTCCCTCACATTCAAGTGTTGGCTTTAACTTTCTTGAGTGTAACACCTTAGCTTGGGCTCTCTTATAAAGGAATGGTTTATTCTAGGGTTTATGGTGTATTCAGCATACCTCAATAGATATCAAGTCTAAAACTCCACTTGGCTATCTTGGTTGGATTAATCTCCTCATTTCCTTATCAATCCTTGGATATAATCTTATTCCATGTGATATTATGTTGTCTCACCACTCCAAGATGAAATGGTTTTACCACCCAATACTTTAGTTCAAAGATTGTCCTTTATTCTTAAATAGGTAAAGCTTAGATTAGTATGAGTGGTCACTCTCATTTGGAAAGGACTTAATATTAGCCCAAGGTTATGGTCTTAGGATGATGTTCTGATTACATGGATGTATATCCAAGGTGTAGCTTAAGGTTTGTCATTGCTTCTCTAATAAATTATATATAACTCTCACATCTCTAGGTTTGATGTATAATAATTTGGAATGGAGAAGGATATATATTTATAGAGTTTATCTCCATGTCATGTTTCCAAGAATGAAGTAAAATGAACATCATGAGGTTCATGGTAGGATCAAGGATTAGTTTAAGACATGGAAAAGATAAGTGAAGAATGGTTTCTCCATTATAGTGTTACTTGATTTGCAATTGAATTGGGGTTCATATGTTATGACAAGGATTTCCATATTATAATCTTTTATAAGATCAAGCAATGGATCATTGAGTAAAGTGTTGTTGTGTTGATTATTAGTTCCATTTGATCTAACCCCTTAGATCAAATCATCTCTACCCAAAACAAGGTTTTATCAAAGTCACATTGAGGTTTATAGCGCTTGACTTGATGAGCTACTTCAATTCCACCAAGGTCAAGTGAAACTTCGAGTCATCGTGATCTGTTTTACTTTAAAGCGCGAAAATTCCCCAGATTTTCTATGCATGAATGCAATGCACACATCTGTTTCCTCTATTTTTGTAACCCCAATACCTGGGATATTACATAGCGCCCGCTCGATTACAGCCTCAATCGAACGATTGCCGCGCCACCTGCGAGCTCAAGGTCGCGCTGACGTCAGCATGATGTCAGCGTGGCGCAGTAATTGTTTTATTTAATTCTATCTTATTTTCGGTAATTCATAAATAATTCATATTAATTCAGAAAAATATAAAATAATATATCAAAATGATCAGAAAAACATTTCCTAATTGTTTATCCATGTTTCATACATGTTTAACCCAATTAAATGTGGACCTTAATGAAACCCTAAATCGACCCCCCTTGTGTCGGAGTCGATGCCGAACCCCTCTAAATTCCGTCGATGCACCTAGGGTTAACCGAATCCCTTTAATATGACATCTCATCAGATTGTATGTGCATTGCATTATACCATGTCTTGATTGTGCTCTTCCTTTCCGGTATTTGGTTCTTCTCGATAGGGACCGAACGCGAGCCAACGCCCCCGAAGAGCAGCACCAGAACAACGAGGGACAAGGCAAGCCCTAACCTGGTTCATATATGGTTTCGAAATGCTTTACTTCTGGTTCTTACATATTGCATCCGCTTCAAATATGTTTTATCGGCAGTTGTAGATATCCTATGTGTGTATATTCCATACTTGTAGCCCAGAGTTACTGATCCACCGCTCCCAGCAAAACTAGTTCTGAGCTTGTTCGCATCGCTAGAGCCGTATATGTGTTATGCTTAGCCATGCTTAGCTGTTGAAGTCTGATCCATCCGGTTGATGAATCAGAGCTACGAATGAACCTAGTTTGACAGGATGACGTGGTAAGATCAGTGATGATGTTAGTAAACATGCTAAAGGCTTGGATGGGCCGCCACATGGGGATGTGGTGATTTGACTCGTTCTCGCCGATACTAGGACCTGAGGTTCTCGCCTTCGGAACCAAGACTGAGCGTACAACCACACGGGGCCCATGGGAACCCCTTGGCCCGAACTTACCTAGCTTACCCATGAGTCAATTAGTTTGCGAGTTCCATTTGCCATATGCATGGGGGAAAGGTGGAAAAGGTTTTCAAAGTGCATCATACAGGATGTGGCTAGGGTGAAGGATGCTGGAGGCATTGAACTGGATACCCTGCACACAATGACCGGGACCGCCTTGGAGAATGGCTACCTACAATGACGGAGCTCCCCAGTTAGTTTGACTCATGGGATAGGCGAAGTAAGGGAAAGGTTTTGGTCGACAACCCTCTGCCGGCACGCCAAGGAAGCGTGTACATGACGGCACTAAGAGTCGGTCGGCGCGTGTGGGTAAACTTGTACACCCCTGCAGGGTAAATCTTTTCGAAAAGCTGTGTCCACGGTTATGGACGTCTTGGTGATGGATTATGTGATCATAGACAACTTGAACCTAATCGTAAAACTTGATGTCAATGTGTGAATAAGGATCCCTTCTCAGGGTGTCGAGGGGGTGAACCTAGGTGATAGGTTCAGGTGATTGTGAAGATTCGGTGGATTCAACATGATGATCTTAGAGCTGGAATTGATATCGCTCTCTTACCCCTTTTTAAAAATGGTCTGAATAGACGAGCTTCTGTTCCCTACTGTTTACAAAGGAAAACTGACTTTCCGCAAAATAAGCTCCACATAAAGCCTCGCATACCCGCTTTGCTAACAGGTTGTACTAAGTCTTGCTGAGTCCCTGTACTCAGCCTTGCATGCTTTGTTTCAGACGAAGATCTTCCAACCGATGGTGGCTTCTACCTCGACGTCGACGAGTAGTTCGGAGTTCCTCAGGCGGCAGCCTGAGACTTATGGGCTGGGACGTCGCCTTATGTTATGGCCTCTTAGGCCCTTTGCAGTCTTGATATCTAGATAACATAATTTGTTTTCCGTTGCTTGTAGAATTGTGGTCAGTGACCTCTGCGTGTAATAAATTTGGATCTTAACTCTGCTAAGAGTTGTAATATATTTGCTTTCAGTCGTAGAGTCACTGTTGTATTACCGATTCTCACCCTGTAGGCCCTAGATATCTAGGTTAGGCTTATGCCAGATGTGATATCTGGGTTTGTCTAGCCCTGGCCTCCGGGGTCACGACACGCTTATGCATGACTTCTTGCATCTCTTCCCATGTGTCAATGGGCTCTAGATCTTCCTTGTCACGCTTCTTGTTCACTTCTTCCCACCAAACATTTGCATACCCTTCAAACTCTAGTGATGCCATGGCTACTTTCTTTGCTTCGGAGAAGTTGTGTATGCGGAAAATCTTGTCAACCTTGAGAACCCAAGATAGGTATGCATCGGGGTCTTCTTCTCCATGGAATTTGGGCATGGTGAACTTGCGCTTCCCAAAGATTTCCTCTTCATTGCGGTCATTGCGTCTAGGAGGTGGTCTTTCTTCACCAAGGTCTTGACGTTGTTGAGGTGGATGTTGTGGACCTTGAGCATCTCTATTGTTGTTGCTATGTTGTTGACGAGGAGGTGGTCTTCCATGACCTTCATCTTGATCATCATTGTTGTGGCATCGTCGAGACATCACTCTTTCTTCACTTGATGCTTGGTGGTGACTTGATTCTTCATTTCTTGCCCTTGGAGGAGGTCTTCTAGCATGAGGACGATCGTCATGATGGCGGCGATTATCTTGACCTTGAGGGCGTTGAGGATGAACAACATTGATGATTTGGCGCTCTTGGCGCGCTTGCCTTTGTTCCTCTTCATGAAGGCGTTGTCGTCGAGCTTGAGCTTCTTGCACTTGTCGTTGCCGCTCTTGTTCTTCAAGTGCTTGTTGTTCATTGCGGAGACGCTCTTGTTCCCTTGCTCAAACTAGCTCTTGATCATGTCGAAGGCGTTCTTGCTCTTGTTGGAATTGAGCATTGATATTCTCTTGTTGAAGGCGCTCTTCTTCAAGGCGTTGACGTTCTTGGACAAGTCGAAGACGAGCTTGCTCCGCTTCTTGAGCTTGTTGGTGAAGCACTTGAACATCCACATTATGGTGGTGTGGGTCTTCATTGGAATCAGGGCGAGATGGCGTAGGAGCTCGTGACCTTGAGCTATGAGAGCGCGAAGACCTTGAGTGGTGTCTTCTCTCTTCTTGACGGTTGAGTGTATGGAGGATATTGTCCAACGCCGTCTTCATTTCCCTTGTCTCTTGACCTTGTATGGCAATTTTTGCCTTCAACTCTTTTCCTTGAGTTTCAATCTTCTCATTGAGGTCTTGAACTTGATTGTTGAGGTCATTCCTTTGCACTTGAGCTCGTTCTTCATAGCGGACATTGGTATCCTTGAGCATGGCTTCAAATTGATTGAGCTTGGCGTGGACGGCTTGAGTAGCTATCCAATGTTGGTGCCGCGTCATCGGTACTTGGTTCCCTTACGCACTAGACATGGTTACAACTAAAACAAGAACTATGTGGTGGGTGGTTAGGAAAGACTACCAAAAGGGTCAAAACTTGCAAACCAAAATCGAAAAGGTGTTTCAAGGCGGAGGGCAACCGATATGTATGCACACAAACAAAAACAAAACTCTATATGGTGTTAGGTATGGATGTGGAAAGCCAAATGGAAGAACCAAACGAAAAGTCTATTGTCAAAAGTGGGTAAGATCCAAAAGTCACAAGTCAAAGGCGGTGATCACAAAAGGCATACACAAGGAGGAACACACGCGTGGGACAAAATGGGGTTAGCGCGACTTGGAAAATGAGCAAGAACAAAATGGTCCTAACGAAGACTACTAGCTCGGTGTCACGCTAACGCAAGAGAGACCGTGGCTTGGTTGCAAAATTGAGAAGCAACAAGATTTGCGCAAGACGCCTCTCTTCTCTTTTCTCTCTTTTGCTTAAAAGTTTTGGACTCTTTTGTGTATAGGTGTCACTCACACACTTTTTATTTTTTTGTATTTTTCTTCCCTTTTTGAGCATGTGCGTGTGTTGAGCAAAGCTTCGAAGCAAGCTCGTGTGAAAAGATAAGCAAAAGAAGTGTGACATACTTACATAGATAGTAGTATCCTTACATAGTGAGAAAAGACCTTCCGGTAGAAGTCCCGCAAAGAGATCGACAAATCGAAGCTCGCAAGATCTAGAAGGGTGAAAAGACCGGAAGGTTGATAGAAGTGCAAGCAAAAGACCAAATAGGTAGAAGTGCAAGCAAAAGATCAAACAAACGGTAGAAGTCACCAAAGAGATCTTGACAAGTCGATAAGGAGCCCGGGTGGGTACAAGATCAAAGATCTAGGTAGGGTTCCCACAAGGGTGAGCTAAGCTCAGGTTTAATTTCACATCAAGTCTAATCTCAGATCTGAGCCAACAAGGCTATTTATAGGTGGGGGCGAAGGGTTAAGTTACACGCTGAAAAGTGATGTCTTGCTGAAGTTCGATGGGGCGGAAGTTCCGGTCATCTTGGGCGGAAGTTCCGGTCAGGGGCGGAAGTTCCTGTCTTGCGGGCCGGAAGTTCCGGTCGGGGCGGAAGTTCTGGCCAAGTTCCGGAATTCCGCCATTGTCCCGCAGTAGCATCCAGTATGGTTTTCGCGGACTTTCGGAACTTGGGCGGAACTTGGGTGGAAGTTCCGGCGGGCGGAAGTTCCGGTCCCTCGGGGCGGAAGTTCCGGCCTGATCCATTTCTCTGGGTGCTGGAAGGCATCTTGAGGGCATCTGGCCGGAAGTTCCGGTCCTGGGGGGCGGAAGTTCCGGCCTGGGCGATGTAGCTCCATCTTCATCATTTCCAGCTCTCTTTCCATTGGCTTGGTCTCCATGGCTTGCGTCTTGGTCGATGTACCTGATTGAACATAAGGTATTGGCATGAAGTAGCAAGCCATCCAAAGGGGTATCAAAATCATACGTGGAGAGGAGTGAATTCACCTCTTGGTGTAGGGCTTGGGCTCGAGCTCGTTTCATGGGACCACGAGGAGGGCTTGTCGGTCTTGAGGCGGTGGTGTCCGAAGGCCACCCCGTATCATTTACCCTTACAAGCTTTTACTTTGTTTATCAAAGATTATGTTATAGTTAACTTTGGCCTAAGTTTAGAGTGTTACAAGAGTAGCAAAGTTAGCCTCAAAGCTTGATAAGCTAGATAGCACCCTTCATGACTAGTGCTAGTGCTAACAAATAAAATTTGAATACTCTAGATGGGAACTTGTGATTTGAAATGACTTTGAAAACCTTGGAATGATGAGTCATTCTATTGAAAGATTTTTGAAGGTGAACATGACTTGAATGATATGGTGAATTTGACAAAAGCTGATGTTGGGTTTGGATGCGATACCTTTCCAAATTTTAGTACCCCCACAATACCTGATTATGGGTAGGGCATAACTGGAAGTTTATGCATCTTAGTATGGGTTCCCTCTGAACAAGCATCATAGGGTTTATGCCGAGGCTGCCTCCGTTGAAAGTGAAATGATGTGAATTGAGGTGAATGTCCGGCCCAAGCCCTGTGCAGTTCCCAGGCTGACAGTTTGTCTTCACTGGGAGGCCAAGCTCATGGGGAGAGGTGCCTATGCTAGGGTATGTAATAGAAAGGTTATGGTTGATCATCCGCGTACTGAGTTATGATGATTCAGGTATATCCCTGACGGATGTAATCAAATGTTGTGGCACAAGGGTGCAACCTCTACATAGTGTAAAACTATTCGAATAGCCGTGTCCATGGTTACAGACGATTGGAAAGACCATACTATTCCATTGTAAGATGTTTTCTTGAAAAGAAAGGATGAATTGAATGGTGACTTTACTTGAATCACAACTGAGTTGTGGGAATGACACTAATGTTCCCACTTGAGTTAGTTAGCATATGAAGAGTCCTTTATTAAATGCTGGTGAACTAAAATTGGCTTTATGCAAATAAAACTAGAGCTTAGCACCCCAGTAATAAAATTGATAGTACTTACACTAGTATTAGTTTGCGAGTACTTTAAAGTACTCACGGCTGTGTCCCTGACTATTCCAATGGCCAGACTATGAAGAGGAACAACAGTACCAAGATGACGGCCAGCAGGACGTCTAGGACAACTAGGAGTACCTTCTGACGTCAAGCATTGGCATGTGGATTAGATAGTCCACTTCTATTACGCTTCCGCTATGTAATGTGTTCATTGATCAGTAGATCAACTATTTGTGTAATATTGGATCATGTGATTCGAACTTGTAAGACGATTATGGTTTGTAATGAATGATGACTTATGATATCAACTGTTATGTCTCGCAACAACAATCTTCCTGGGATTGCGAGGTATGGCATAATAGGCATCTGGACTTAAAAATCCGGGTGTTGACATGAAGCGCCCAACTCCTGAAGCTCGACCTTTAACCTTTGCTTCGTCAGCCAACTGTGATTCAGGTTCTCTTACATGATGTAGCAACTCATTCATAGTGGTGTAATTGTAATGACGAACAATGCTTTCGATATCATACTTCAAACCATTGAGAAAACGAGTCATTTTCATCTCAATGGATTCTTTGACACGACCACGCTGCATGAGCATCTCCATCTCCATGTAGTATTCATCAATAGTCTTCACACCTTAGTTCGAGCTACTGTAGTCTCCCCCGTTGACCTTCTTTTTTAGATAGAATCCTCAATGAGTGGAAAGGACTCCCAGACTTGCTCCACAGTACGAGCCCCATACAGAGCCGCGCCCTTGTGATATGATAAGAAGAAAAGGGGCCAGGCCGCCCTCTTTTCTTTTCCGCACCAAGCCTTCTTGTAAAATCGGGTGTATAGATGTATCAATAGAGTCAACTTATCAAATATATTGCGCAAATAATTTGTGGGCACAAAACGCTCGGTCATTGCCTCCTTCATAGCACGCCATGTGATAATAAGCGGTTCACCATCTTCTTCGCGAGAACTAACATATCGATCCAACCAACGCAATGCATAGCCATCAAATTCAGAAGAAGCAAGCTTGATCTTCCTATCTTCAGTGTAATTATGTAGGCGCCATAACTTCTCAATCTTCAGCTCCCAAGTGAGGTATTCTTCAACAACAGCACCTCCTTCAAACTTGGGTATGGAGAACTTAGGCTTACCCAATCCATCTTCTTCTTCAAACCCACGACCTGGACGTCGGAGTTCAGCAAACCCACGAGGACGATTACCACGTGGCGCACCACGAGCATTGTGGGCGTCATCTTGAAGCTCAGGATCTTCGTCATCTTCTTGTTGTTGTTGTTTGGTCAAATTCTCAATAGCTAGTCGCAAATCGACAAGACTGCGCTGGATATCCATCATTTGATCTCGCATTGTGGTGACGGCTGCATTAGTAGCATCCAGCTTTTGGGAGATCCCTTGGACCGTTACCCTAAGCTCATCATCTTGAGCGCGGAATTCACGTCGCATCTCATTACGAAGAGCCTCATACTCCCTCCATGTCATCAAATCCGCGGAGTTCTTGTTCTCCTGATTAACAATTTTTTCATCACTAGCAGACATGGTTAGTAGGTTAGTGCACTAAATCAAAAATATATATGGTGGTACTCTCACAACTCACTCAAAACTGGTAAGAAAAGGAAATCTTACCGCTCCAAAGTGAATTAGTATTGCTTACCACTTGTAGTGACAACTAGTGCACGGATGTAGAGAGGAAGCGAATATCAAGGGTATAAGAACAAAATCACACAGCAAAGCGGGATATATGTGGGGTTGTAGGTGGGCTACCTATTTGCACCAATAACAAGCTCTAGCGCTGACTGTAAACAACCAATGATACTCACACAATGCGATAAATGTGGCAATGCAACTATATGTAGAAAAGGTTGCAATGCACTAGAGAGACACTAGCAAAGCTCAACGATACAGGCACAAGATTGCTCAACTACGGGTGCAGTAAAGTAAACTTAGGCCTACACTTGATTCTTCTAGCACTTCACTTGTCTTTTTGTATTTTTCTTTTTGTATAACACGCAGCTTTGTAGCTCTTTTTGCTTATTTTCATTTTTTTTTTGACTCAACTGCTTTATAACACGGCCAACAGATAATGCAAAGCACCAAAAACCTAATGAGCAGCCTGTCGAGCGGTAAAACTAGTCTCTTCTGGGGAAGTTCCTAGTCACTTATATCGAAAGTTTGTGGCTAGGGTTGAGACAAACACACTGTATGCTATGTCGACTCGGAGTACCAAAAACTGAAACTAGATGATAGTAGAGACTCAAACCTAACAACTTAGATGAAAGAAAAAGATACGCAAAAACAACTACGAAAAGCAACTAAAACTTGAAATTAGTGCAATCTAAGGCTATGGCAAACCCTAACCCCAATTTTTTATTGGCTTTTTCTGGATAGGAAACACTCACAACTCAACTATGGGGTGGATTGTGGATGGCTTACCGAGGAAGCCCGAGAATCTGATACCAAGATGATAAGGGGTGGCCCGATCTTCTCAGTAAGCAACGGTGGTGATGATGATCACGGGGTGATTGCAGCGGAGGTAACTTGATGAAGTGGATGATAACTTGTATGACGCAACGAGATCTCTCGATTGGTCCCTGTGGCCAATGCAACAGCTCTCAACCCTGCAAGATATTCGCACCTCCACACACTTGCGCTCGTAGCCGCCGACCACGAAGCGGTAAGTTGCAACCGTCTAATTCCCAATGGAACAGCAGATCACACAAGACTTTCAGATCTACACAATATCAAGCAATATGGTGTAGGGAATTCAATAGTTTTGCAAAGCAAACAACTAAGAACTATGGTTTATCTTAAACGTGGTCTAAAGCAGCTAGGGGCGTCCTGGGCACTTATATAGGCGTCCGGGACGACTTCTGGTCGAAAAGATACAAGAATAACCGACCCAAAATAGATTTGGTCGAGACACACTCGGACACGGCCGGTGTGGGGGCCGGTCGGCCGGGCCTGGGACCGGGCTGGCCGGTTCAAACCGGGCCAGAGACCGAGTTGCAACTGGGCGCTGGAATTGTCGTGCAGTAACGCTCCCGGTTGGCATCAGCGTGGCGCCCGGTTGGCGCCAGAGTGGATCCGGCCTGCCGCCCAGTTGGACCGGGCCAGAGACCGGGTTCGCCGGTGTGGCGGCCGGTCTGACCAGGTGCTGGGCCGGCCTGGACTTCATCTTCTCCCCTCGCGCATGCCTCCCGCTCCTCCCTCGCGCGTCCATGAGATATCTTCATGTCCAGCTCCTTGTCCAGCTCCACGTCCATCTTCACATCCAGCTGCTCCTCTGCTCCTCGTGCGATGTTTGTCTCCTCTTCATACCTGATTATACATAAGTAATAGGACTTAGGTAGTATAAAGTTCTGATCAATAAAAGTATCGTTTAGGAACAAGCTCACCTGTTGTTTAAGTAATTTCGCACGAGCCCTTGTAATAGGTCCAATCCAAACTTCATTGGACTTGAGCTTCACAGCAGGTTCACCTTCATTTGGTAATGACGGAGGTGGTAGTGTGGTAGGGATGTCCTCATCAGGCCGGGTGAGTTTCTATCTTTTGTTGTTTGATTCCTTTTCTTTCCTCCTTTGCTTATCTTTTTCTTGTTCGACCATCTAGGGCCGCGATTAAGTTTTCCAAGTGTGGCGGCTCCCGCCCAACTCCCAGCGTTGTGTCACTGCTCCAGCGGCAAAGGAGGGAGCCGACTCCGCAGCCGCGTTCGCGCATGCCACTTGTTGCTATGCCGCCTGCCGCAGGGGCAGGTTCTTCAGCTGCACCTTCGCCGGGTGCGCCCGGCTCCGGTTCTCGGAGCGAGCCGGTTCGCCGCACCGTGCAACCTTCGCTAGATGATCTCTTTCCGCGCTGCAGCCGACTTATAGAGCTTGCGGCCGGAGCCGGCAGGGGTGCTCCCGGCGCGGCCAGAGCCGGCGGGGCCGCGCCCGATGTTTTCGTCTTGGATGCAAGTTCGGATGAAATGTCGCCCACGCCAAAGTCTACCATCCCCACCGGGTCGACGGTTTCAACCGCGCCGCCTCCATCTTCGGAGCCGGCTAGGGAGGATCCGGAGGGGCAGGAGCCGGCGCGTTCGGCTGATGCTGATGCCAGGGCGCTGGTGATGGCGAAGGGCCCAGCGCAGGCGCCTCAAGGTCTTCACATTTCGCCGGCCGCCTCGCTGTTGAACGTGGTGTCCGCCTCCGACTCCAGTTTTGGCTCAGCCGGAACCATGGAGAAGGATTGGCTCCAGGAGGACGCCTGCGAGGTGACCAGCCGGGATGGGAGGAAGGGCGTGGCGCCCATGGATATGTTCTTCTCTGGTTTCCGCGCCTTTGCCAAGGCCCAAGCCGCCGAGGCCAAGGGCCGCCTGGCGCGGCTGGAGGCGGCCGACAAGGTTAGTTCGTATCTGTGTTATTTTTTGCAACTTTGGTATTGTCCTGGTAGCCCTCCGAGGCATGGGCCGGCTACTTGGAGCCGGTCCGGGCTTCGTCCAAACACTCATTTTTTCTTTTCTTTTTCAGGCGGTTGCGGATAGGCGGACCGCCTTGTACAACCGGCTTGTGGCCAGCTACCACAAGGCCAAGGTCGACGGAGCCGACATGGCCCGCGAGCTGGAGGCTGCCAAGGGTAAGGCTTTTTTCTTTTTCTTTAGTTTTAGCCGGCTAACGACTTCCTTTGCCGACTTGCAGCTACTGCCGCCCGGGTTCCGCAGCTGGAGGAGGATCTTCGGGCCGCCTGCGCCCAATGCGCTTTAAGCGAGAGGGCGGTCCAGGTCGCGGCTGCCAAGGCGAAGGAGAACGATGGGGAGCTGGCGCGGCTGCGCCGGCTTGAGGCCAACCACCTTACTGAGCTCTCCTCCATCAGGCGGGTTGAGCCGGCGAAAGTGGATGACCTCAGCAAACGGCTGGAGGAGGTGGACCAGCAGCGCCTGATGCTTTGGGACGAGGTGACCTCCAAGTCCAACGAGCTATCGGCCATCACCAAGTGGTGGGTGTCAGATATTAGCGTGCTCGACCGCGTCTTGGCGGATGAGTCCTTGCATCTTTCTCTTCCTTTCCCGTTGCCGGCTTTCGGCTGTCGGCTGCCGGCTTAGGTTGGCAGCCGGCAGCTGAAACCACTTCAGCGATCGATATCTCCATCTTCAGGCTGGGGGCAGGCGGCGTTTTTTGCCGGTTGCCGCCAGTCTACTTTTAAACTTCGATGATCACCATCTTCAGGATGGGGGCAGGCGGCATTTCTCGCTGGCTGCCGCCAGTCTACTTTTTAAACTTTGAAATTTTGTATTTTTCTGTCCTTTCCCCGGCTTGCGGTTAATTGCAGTCGGCAAGGATCTGCCGGCTGTGGTCAGCCGGATCTTCAGGTTTTTTGACATGCTTTATCTTTGCAGCGGCTTTCCCCGAGGCGCAGGCGGCGGCGCTAGAAGCAGACGGCAAGGCGCGGGAGGCCCACTGGCAAGCCACCGGCGGGGAGAGTTCTGAGCACTTCTCCATGGATGACTACCTGACATTCATGGCCGCCCGCGTCGAGCCGATAACCATGCTGGGCTATGAGCTCAAGAAGGCGGCGGAGGAGTTGTTCCGGCTGCTCTGGCCAACGGAGATGCTGCCCGGCGAGATGTCCAAGCTTATCAAGTGGCTCGAGACCGCGCCCGATCGCTTCCTAGACTGGAAGGACTCGGCTACACGCGCTGGGGCCAACATGGCGCTGTCCTTCGTGCTGTCTTGGTACGATGAGGTCAGCCTCGACCAGTTGGAGAACCGACGTGCCGACGTGGAGGACAAGCTCAGCGCGGAGAGTAAGACCGCCCGGCTTGCCCGTGCCTGTGTCATCGCCGATTTTTTCAACAAGGGAACCTTCATCGAGGATCCGAATCCACCTTCAGAGGAGGAGTCCGAAGATGAAGACATGGAGGACGCGCCGGATGTGCCAGAAGCGGACCCGGCGGCCGGCTCGGAATATGCTCCCCCGGCTAGTCCTCCGCCAGCCGGTGCTTAGATTTACCCGTGCTGTCTTGGGCTCGTTGCGGCGTAGCTTGTGCCACAACATGGTGTTGGGCCGGCAGCTGCCCATGAAGAAGCTGATGGCTTGGATCTCGTGCACACCCTCGCAAGAGTTGCGCATCTCGCACCAGCGCATCAGGTACGCGCGGTCCGTCTCGTCCGGGCCCTGCTTGCACATTTCTAGCTGCTGGGGGCGACCCGGCCGGCGGTAGGATCCGGTGAAGTTGCTGACGAAGGCCTCCTCAAAGTCCAGCCAGCCGTTTATGCTATCGGCTGATACGTCTCCGACGTATCTATAATTTCTGATGTTCCATGCTTGTTTTATGACAATACCGACATGTTTTGTTCACACTTTATGTCATTATTATGCGTTTTCCGGAACTAACCTATTGACGAGATGCCAAAAGGCCAGTTGTAGTTTTCTGCTGTTTTTGGTTCCAGAAAGGCTGTTCGGGCAATATTCTCGGAATTGGACGAAATCAACGCCAAACCTCCTATTTTTCCCGGAAGGCTCCAGAACACCGAAGGAGAGTCGGAGGAGAGCCAGGGGGCCCCACACCATAGGGCCGCGCGGGCCAGACCCTGGCCGCGCCGGCCTAGGGTGAGGCCACCCTGTCAGCCCTCCTGTGCCGCCTCTTCACCTATAAAACCCCTTTCGACCTAAAAACACAGTACCAATTGACGAAACTCCAGAAAGACTCCAGGGGCGCCGCCACCGTCGCGAAACTCCAATTCGGGGGACGAACTCTCGTTCCGGCACCCTGCCGGGACGGGGAATTGCCCCCGGAGCCATCTCCACCGCCGTCTTCACCGCCATCTTCACCGCCATCGCTGCCTCCATGATGAGGAGGGAGTAATCCACCCCCGAGGCTGAGGGCTCCGCTGTAGCTATGTGGTTCATCTCTCTCCCATGTACCTCAATACAATAATCTCATGAGCTGCTTTACATGATTGAGATTCATATAAGTTTTGTATCACTACTATTCTATGTGCTACTCTAGTGATGTTATTAAAGTAGTTTTATTCCTCCTGCACGGTGTAATGGTGACAGTGTGTGCATCCGTGTTAGTACTTGGCGTAGGCTATGATTATGATCTCTTGTAGATTATGAAGTTAACTATTGCTATGATGGTACTGATGTGATCTATTCCTCCTTGATGACCCACAAGTATAGGGGGTGTATCGTAGTATCTTCGATAAGTAAGAATGTCGATCCCAACGAGGAGCAGAAGGTGTTGACAAGCAGTTTCGATGAAGGATTCACTGTAAATGCTCACAGACAAGTGTTCAGGGGGTTTTGATGTAACAGATGAAATAAGTACGAGTATGTAAAGTGCGAGAGTAACAATTGCAGCGAGTGGCCCAATCCTTTTTAGCACAAAGGACAAGCCGGTTTGTTTACTTATAATGACCAAACGTTCTCGAGGACACACGGGATTTTAGTCTAGTGCTTTCGCTACATACGGCTAAATAATCTTCATTGTTATGATAAGTGTTGTGTGGGTGAACCTATGCTAATGTACCGCCCTTCCTAGGACTAAATACATACTTGTGATTATACCCCTTGCAAGCATCCGCAACTACAAGAAAGTAATTAAGAATAAATCTAACCACAGCCTTAAACTCTGAGATCCTGCGATCCCTCCTGCATCGATATACCAACGGGGTTTAGGTTTCTTCACTCCGGCAACCCCGCAATTAGCAAACGAATACAAGATGCATTCCCCTAGGCCCATAAATGGTGAAGTGTCATGTAGTCGACGTTCACATGACACCACTAGAAGAATAACACCACAACTTAAATATCACACCATTGAATATTACTCAACCATAGTTCACTACTAACATTTAGACTTCACCCATGTCCTCAAGAACTAAACGAACTACTCACGAGACATCATATGGAACATGATCAGAGGTGATATGATGATGAATAACAATCTGAACATAAACTTGGTTCAATGGTTTCACTCAATAGCATCAACAACAAGTATAGATCGATACCGGGAGAGTTTCCCCTATCAAACAATCAAGATCAAACCCAAATTGCTACGGCGGTGACGAGGTGCTGCGGAGGAGATGGTGGTGATGATGGTGGAGATGATGATGATGGTGATGGAGATGATGTCCAGCTCGATGACGGTGACGATGGCGTCGATTTCCCCCTCCGGGAGGGAATTTCCCCGGCGGATTCCTGCCCGCCGGAGAGCTCTTTTCTCTCTGGTGTTCTCCGCCCCGCAGAGGCGGCTGTAACCCTTCGTGAGGATTCCTCCGTGGCTTAGGTCTTCGGGACGAAGGGTTTGGCCAAGAAAAGGAGGCGAAAGGGGTCGTGGGCCCCTCACACCACATGGCGGCGCGGCCAGGGCCTGGGCCGCGCCGCCCTAGGGTGTGGGCCCACCCCGGCTCCTCCCCGGCTCCTCCTTCCGGCTTCCTTCGTCATCTTGAAAAATAGGATTTTTGGTATAATTTCCTTCCACAGTTGATCTTCCGAAATATTGCGTTCTGACGGTGCTTTTTCCAGCAGAATCCCGGCTCCGGTGTTCGATCCTCCAATAATGATGAAACATGCAAAATAGATGAAATAACATAAGTATTGTGTCCCAATATGAAATATATCAATGAATAACAGCAAATTATGATATAAAATGGTGATGCAAATTGGACGTATCAACTCCCCCCAAGCTTAGACTTCGCTTGTCCCCAAGCGAAACTGAACTCAATAGACATGACCACATGTTTATGGAGTGAAGAGTCGATAACCAAAATACGGACAAGAAACATCATATTCATTCACACAGGACATTATAGTAAACAACCTCTTATGACTCATATTGAAACAAGTATAAGGTAATCACAAGTAAAGGTGCATGAGAAATCATAATTGGTAATGGCAAACTTCGTTCTTGGTCAGAGAACAATTAATAGATTATATTTATCTTCTTGAGCAGCGCTCTCATGTTTAAAGTTTATAATGCACAACTTGCATACTCAATCATAATGGTCTCTTCATAATCATTGATAACTTGCAAAGCTATATTCATTCAGATAAAACTTGTACTAAACAAGGAACAATAAAAGACATGATGTAGCAAATCACAATATAATGGTTTGATCACAACTACTCAAATGCTTGCTTGAGATGGAGAGAAATAGGTTTACTGACTCAACATAAAGTAAAGGACAGGCCCTTCGCAGAGGGAAGCAGGGATCAAATCATGTGCTAGAGCTCTTTCAGTTTTGAAATCATATAGAGATAATAAAAGTAACATTTTGAGAGGTGTTTATTGTTGTCAACGACTGGTAGCGGGTACTCTAACCCCCTTGCCAGACAACCTCCTAAGAGCGGCTCCCATAATATTTTCCATTTGTGTGGCACTCCTTCCAACCTTTCTTTCACAAACCATGGCTAAACGAATCCTCGGGTGCCTGCCAACAATCTCATACCATGAAGGAGTGCCCTTTTATTTTAGCTTTATGATGATGATGACACTCCCCCCAACCTTTGCTTACACAAGCCATGGCTAACCGAATCCTTCGGGTGCCGTCCATCAATCACATACCATGGAGGAGTGTCTATTTAGTTTAATTAATTTGGGACTGGGAATCCCATTGCCAGCTCCTTTTGCAAAATTATTGGATAAGCGGATGAAGCCACTAGTCCATTGGTGGAAATTGCCCAACAAGATTGAAAGATAAAACACCACATACTTCCTCATGAGCTATGAAACATTGACACAAATAAGAGATACTAAGTTTTGAATCATTTAAAGGTAGCACATGAAGTATTTACTTGGAATGGCAGAAAATACCATGTAATAGGTAGGTATGGTGGACACAAATAACATAGGTTTGGTTGAAGGTTTGGATGCACGAGAAGTATTCCCTCTCAGTACAGGTCTTTGGCTAGCAAGGTTAATTAGCAAGCATAAGAGTCGAGGGAAACAAACAAATATACATATGATAGAAACAATCATGCATCTTCCTTGTAAGCACAAACAATTTTAACTTCGAAATAATGAACTATGAGCTAACAAGAAAGACAATGAAACATCTACATGTATTTCTCTTTTCTATTTAAACCTCAAAGTGTTGTTGCTATTGACCAATGCTAAGTTTGCCAAAACCAAATAGATTTATTCAATGGTCCCAAAGTGATACCAATACTAACAACAAGATGAATCATAGAGATTGCAAACTAAAATAAGATGTGCAATATGTAAATGATAAGACTTCTCATTAATATTCCATATCGATAACTCACACCAAGGGATACATAGACAACTAAAGGAGAGATACTTCCAAACGCAACCCATCCTATACGATAACTTCCCTATTCATGATATGACACTACTTGACAATAAAAGTAAAAGGTAGTGATAATGTGATACCGCGGCATTCCCCCAAGCTTGGAACAAACCAAGGGGATGCCAATACCGATGATGAATTACTCCTTCGGCGATGGTGGTGATGAATTCCTGACAAGCTTCTCACTAAGCTCCTGAAGCTCGTCAATCCTGTATATGAGATTGCGAATCATCTCTGAATTGTGCTCGACGCGGTTAGAGAGTCTCGTCTAATGGCGAGTCCCAGCTCTTGGAGTTATTTCCCCACTCTTCAGCCTCGAGCTCCTTTTCTCCCGCAGAGTGTTAGAGCGATCTATATCCCATCGGCTAGGCAATGCTGCCTTGGGAATCCCTTCAATTTGATTATTGAAAATTAGATTGTGGAAGGGGCGATGAGTGCCTGATGGAGATGTTTTCGGAGCTAGATAATGACGTGGAACCGCCCCTCCAGTGCGAATTCTTGCGCTCTTGTTTGCACTAAAAGTGTTGTCCACCACCTTGATGCTTGCAATGGTAGCACGCGGGTGTGCGCGCGAATCTTCCTCCTCCTCTTCTTCATCCTCTTCCTTGACGTCCTTGCCTTCCTCTTTCCACCCAAGATCTCGATCTTCTTCATCTGGAAACTCCTTGCCCTTGTTCTTGGAGACCATGGTGCTTCTAGACTAAAAACAGATCCCGGAGAAACAACTCGAAACAAAACACGTCGAAAACACGATATACGGACCTCCAGGGGTCCGGGGGATTATATAGCAAAAATTTTCTCGACAAAAGGAAAGTACCAGATCGAACCAGAGTCGGAAAGGGGCGACGAGGCGGCCAGACCATAGGTCGGCGCGGCCAGGCTGGGGCCCGCGCCGGCCTATGGTGGCACGCCCTCGTGCGTCCTTTCCACTCCGTTTCGAACTCGTAATTTCTCATATTTTCCAAAAACAGCGAAAATATTGTTCGGAAAGTAAATTGCGTACTTTTCATTACCGCATCGTTACCTATTCAAAGTCGAGTTCTGGCGGACTGTCAATTTGTCCTTTGATGAAATCTTCCGGTGTTTCCACTTGAATAATATCAACATCAACATTATAAGAATCACCCGAGATATAATGCTTGAGTCTTTGTCCATTCACCACTTGCGTAGCATTGCCTTGGAGAGAACTAATCTTGATTGCTCCCGAGCGATACACCTCCTCGACAACATATGGTCCTTCCCATTTCGAGAGTAATTTCCCCGCAAAGAATCCGAGACGAGACCGATACAATAGGACTTTATCCCCAATATTAAACTCTCTTTGATGATCCTCCTATCATGCCATTTTTTAACTTTTTCTTTAAAGAGTTTGGCATTTTCATAAGCTTCACTTCTCCATTCATCTAGAGAACTTAATTGTAGCAACCTCTTATCACCGGCAAGTTTAGGATCTTTATTTAATTCTCTAACAGACTCTATAAGCTTTGTGTTCTAGCTCTAAAGGTAAATGACAAGCTTTTCCGTAAACCATTTTATAAGGTGACATTCCCATGGGGTTTTTATAAGCAGTTCTATAAGCCCATAGTGCGTCTTTCAATTTACTAGCCCAATTCTTCCTAGATTTATTAACAGTTTTCTGCAAGATAGATTTAATCTCTCTATTTGATAATTCTACTTGACCACTAGTTTGAGGATGATAAGCGGAAGCAATTCTATGATTAATACCATACTTAGCAAGAGTTTTTCTAAAACCTCCATGAATAAAATGAGAACCTCCATCAGTCATAATATATCTAGGCACTCCAAATCTAGGGAAAATAATATCTAAAAGCATTTTTAAAGAGGTCTCACCATCAAGCACTTTTTGTAGGTATGGCTTCCACCCATTTAGTAACATAATCAACAAAGAACAAGTATATGAGTGTTACCTTTTGAAGAGGGAAAAGGTCCCATGAAGTCAAATCCCCAACAATCAAACGGTTCAATAACAAGAGTATAATTCATAGGCATTTCATTGCGCCTGGAGATATTACCAACCCTTTGGCATTCATCACAAGATAAAATAAACTTTCTCGCATCCTTGAAGAGAGTTGGCCAATAAAAACCTGATTGTAGAACTTTTTGCGCGGTTCTATCTCCGGCGTGATGTCCTCCATAAGCACGGCCATGACATTTACTCAATATCTCTTGTTGTTCATATTCGGGAACACATCTTCGCATAATACCATCCACTCCTTCTTTATATAAGTGTGGGTCATCCCATAAATAATGCCTCAAATCATAAAAGAATTTCCTCCTTTGCTGAGCTGAAAAGGTTGGAGGCAAGTACTTGGAAACAATAAAGTTAGCATAATCAAGATACCAAGGACTCGTCTCGCAAGCTCACCTTTATCACAGCCAATTGTTCATTTGGAAAACTATCATTAACAGGAACATGATCATAAGCAATATTTTCCAATCTAGACAAGTTATCAAGAACCGGATTATCAAGACCTTTCCTATCTACAATATGTAAATCAAATTCTTGCAAAAGAAGTACCCATCTAATAAGCCTCAGCTTAGCATCTTTCTTTGTCATTAGGTATCTAATTGCAGCATGATCAAGTATGAATAGTAACTTTTGAATCAACAATATAAGATCTAAATTTATCACAAGCAAAGACTACAGCTAATAATTCCTTTTCAGTTGTAGCATAATTTCTTTGAGCAAGATCAAGAGTTTTACTAGCATAATGAATAACATTCAGTTTTTTATCTACTCGTCGTCCAAGAACAGACGCCTACAAAGAAAATCACTAGCATCACACATAATTTCAAATGGTAAATTCCAATCAGGAGGTTCAACTATAGGAGCAGCTTGTTAAGGCTTTCTTAAGAGTTTCAAAAGCTTCCTTACAATCATCATCAAAAACAAATGGTACATCTTTTTGAAGAAGATTAGTAAGAGGCTTTGAAATCTTGGAGAAATCTTTAATAAACCTCCTATAAAACCCAAGCATGACCAAGAACACTACGAATACCTTTAACATCCCTTGGATAGGGCATCTTCTCAATTGCTTCAACTTTAGCTCTATCAACTTCAATACCTCTCTCGTAAATTTTATGTCCCAATACAATTCCTTCATTAACCATAAAGTGGCATTTCTCCCAATTAAGAACAAGGTTAGTTTCTTCACATCTCTCGCAAAACTTTATCAAGGTTTCGTAAGCAACTATCAAAAGAATTCCCATAAACGGAAAAATCATCCATGAATACCTCTACAATACTTTCACAAGAACCATGAAAAATAGCAGACATGCATCTTTGAAAAGTAGCAGGAGCATTACATAAACCAAAAGGCATACGTCTATAAGCATAAGTTCCATAGGGACAAGTAAAGGTGGTTTTCTCTTGATCTTTAGCTTTAACAAGAATTTGTGAAAATCCGTAATAACCATCAAGAAAACAAAAATGAGTATTTTTAGACAATCTTTCTAGCATTTGATCAATAAATGGTAAAGGGTAATGATCTTTCTTAGTAACTTTATTAACTTTTCGAAAATCAATGCACATTCTATACCCTACAACCACTCTTTGAGGAATGAGCTCATCATTATCATTAGGCACAACAATCCATACCTCCTTTCTTGGGAACGCAATGTACAGGACTAACCCATCTACTATCAGCAATAGGATATATAATACCAGCTTCAAGAAGTCGTAATACCTCGTTCCTTACCACTTGCTTCATCTTCGGAATTAGACGACGCTGAGGTTCAACAAGAGGCTTTGCATCATCTTCCATATTAATAGCATGTTGGCAAATAGATGGAGAAATCCCCTTCAAATCATCAAGAGTGTAGCCAATAGCTCCTCGGTGTTTCTTCAATATTTGCAATAATCTTTCTTCTTCAAACTCTGTAAGCTTAGAACTAATAATAACAGGATATATTTTCTTATCATCAATATGAGCATATTTAAGATTATCAGGTAAAGGCTTTAAATCAAAAACAGGATCTTCCTTAGGTGGCGGTGTTGTACCCAAATCTTCCACCGGTAAATCATGCTTGAGAATAGGTTGCGAAGAAAGATTTCCTCAAGTTCATCTCTTTCTTTCCTAAAAACTTCACTCTCGCTATCCTCCAAATGTTGCTGCAAAGGATTATTAGGAACAAGAACAATAGATGCACACTGCTCCATTTTAAAATCATTACTAGGCAAATCAGCTTTATAAGGAGTTTTAGTAAATTTAGAGAAGTTAAACTCATAAGATTCACCAGCAAATTTAGTCAAAATTTTCTCTTTCTTGCAATCTATAATAGCTCCACAAGTATTTAGAAAAGGTCTACCAAAAATGATAGGACAATAATCACTAGCAACAGTAACCAAGTACCAAAAAGTCAGCAGGATATTTAATCTTACCGCATAAAACTTCCACATCTCGGACAATACCAATTGGTGAAATAGTTTCTCTATTAGCCAGCTGAATAACCACATCAATATCTTCAAGTTCACAAGAATCAATTTCGTGCATAATCTCCGTGTAAAGCTCATACGGAATAGCACTAACACTTGCACCAATATCACATAATCCATAATAGCAATGATCACCAATTTTAACAGATAGCATAGGAACACTAGCTTGTTTGGGTTTATTAGGATGTGAAACAATATTAGAAGCATCTTCACCGAAAATAATATGACCATCCTCCACATTTTCAGTCACAAGATCTTTAACAATTGCAACGGCAGGTTCAACTTTTATTTGTTCTTCAGGTCCTCTAGGTTTCTTTCCACTTTTATGAACCGCACTATTTATAACAGAGTACTCTTTCATTTTAGCAGGAAAAGGAGTTTTTTCAATATAAGCTTCAGTGAATAACACGATCAGCTAGCTTCAATTACAACACACTTATTAATAGATGAATCAATTTTATCTTTGTATGGTTCATGATACTTATCAAAATTCTTCTTAGGCAATTCATAATGAGAGGCAAAAGCTTTATAAAGATTTACAAGCAACTTGGGAATCAAGACCATATGTAGCACTCATATTACGAAATAAATCAGCATCCATAAAAGCTTCAATGCATTTATAATCATAAATTATACCCGATTCTCTATCCTTGTCGTTCTCCCAACCTTCGAGATTTTCTTGGATTCGATCAAGAAGATCCCTTTTAAACTCTTCTTTGTTGCGTGTAAATGATCCAGAACAAGAAGTATCCAAAGCAAGTTCTTGTCTTGAAAAGAAAGTCTTGCATAGAAATTATCAATAATAACATTACCAGGAAGCTCATGAATGGGGCATTTGAGCATTAAAGACTTCAATCTCCCCAAGCATGGGCAATACTCTCTCCATCATGAGGCCAAAAATTATATATGCGATTCCGATCCTTATGAATTTCACTTGGAGGATAGAACTTAGAATAAAACCGGGGCACAATATCATTCCATTCAAGAGAATCCCCATTATCCAAGTAATTTATACCAATGCGCCGCCTTACCGGACAGCGATAAAGAGAATAATTTCTTCCTCACTTCATCCATAGCAATACCTGCACATTTGAATAACCCGCATAATTCATGCAAAAACAAGAAATGATCACCGGGGTGGACAGTTCCATCCCCTTCATAGCGGTTATCCATAACACGTTCAATAATTTTCATAGGTATTTTATATGGTATCACTTCCTCACCTGGCGCCTCATCTACTACCGTTGCAGTAGTAGTAGATTTCCCAAATAGAAATTGACGAGAAGATCTCTCCATAATGACTTATAGCAGCAGCAGTAAATAAAATCAGCACAACAAGAAAGGTTTTCCTTACCAATTCCACTTACCAATAGCGCTTCACTCCCCGGCAACGGCGCCGTAAAATAGTCTTGATGACCCACAAGTATAGGGGGTGTATTGTAGTATCTTCGATAAGTAAGAATGTCGATCCCAACGAGGAGCAGAAGGTGTTGACAAGCAGTTTCGATGAAGGATTCACTGTAAATGCTCACAGACAAGTGTTCAGGGGGTTTTGATGTAACAGATGAAATAAGTACGAGTATGTAAAGTGCGAGAGTAACAATTGCAGCGAGTGGCCCAATCCTTTTTAGCACAAAGTAGAAGCCGGTTTGTTTACTTATAATGACCAAACGTTCTCGAGGACACACGGGATTTTAGTCTAGTGCTTTCGCTACATACGGCTAAATAATCTTCATTGTTATGATAAGTGTTGCGTGGGTGAACCTATGCTAATGTACCGCCCTTCCTAGGACTAAATACATACTTGTGATTATACCCCTTGCAAGCATCCGCAACTACAAGAAAGTAATTAAGAATAAATCTAACCACAGCCTTAAACTCGAGATCCCGCGATCCCTCCCGCATCGATATACCAACGGGGTTTAGGTTTCTGTCACTCCGGCAACCCCGCAATTAGCAAACGAATACAAGATGCATTCCCCTAGGCCCATAAATGGTGAAGTGTCATGTAGTCGACGTTCACATGACACCACTAGAAGAATAACACCACAACTTAAATATCACACCATTGAATATTACTCAACCATAGTTCACTACTAACATTTAGACTTCACCCATGTCCTCAAGAACTAAACGAACTACTCACGAGACATCATATGGAACATGATCAGAGGTGATATGATGATGAATAACAATCTGAACATAAACTTGGTTCAATGGTTTCACTCAATAGCATCAACAACAAGTATAGATCGATACCGGGAGAGTTTCCCCTATCAAACAATCAAGATCAAACCCAAATTGCTACGGCGGTGACGAGGTGCTGCGGAGGAGATGGCGGTGATGATGGTGGAGATGATGATGATGGTGATGGAGATGATGTCCAGCTCGATGACGGTGACGATGGCGTCGATTTCCCCCTCCGGGAGGGAATTTCCCGGCGGATTCCCGCCCGCCGGAGAGCTCTTTTCTCTCTCGGTGTTCTCCGCCCCGCGAGGCGGCCGTAACCCTTCGTGAGGATTCCTCTCGTGGCTTAGGTCTTCGGGACGAAGGGTTTGGCGAAGAAAAGGAGGCGAAAGGGGTCGTGGGCCCCTCACACCACATGGCGGCGCGGCCAGGGCCTCGGGCCGCGCCGCCCTAGGGTGTGGGCCCACCCCGGCTCCTCCCCGGCTCCTCCTTCCGGCTTCCTTCGTCATCTTGAAAAATAGGATTTTTGGTATAATTTCCTTCCACAGCTTGATCTTCCGAAATATTGCGTTCCGACGGTGCTTTTTCCAGCAGTAATCCCGGCTCCGTGTTCGATCCTCCAATAATGATGAAACATGCAAAATAGATGAAATAACATAAGTATTGTGTCCCAATATGAAATATATCAATGAATAACAGCAAATTATGATATAAAATGGTGATGCAAATTGGACGTATCACTCCTACATAGTGTGATGGTGACAGTGTGCATGCTATGTTAGTTCTTGGTGTAATTGTGTTGATCTATCTTACACTCTAAGGTTATTTAAATATGAACATTGAATATTGTGGAGCTTGTTAACTCCGGCATTGAGGGTTCGTGTAATCCTACACAGTTAGCGGTGTTCATCATCCAACAAAAGAGTGTAGAGTAGTCCTATTATGTGATCATTGTTGAGAGTGTCCACTAGTGAAAGCAGGATCCCCGGGCCTTGCTTCCAAGCATCGAATCTCCGTTTGTTTACCGTTTTACCGCGTTACTACTGCTGCGTTACTACCGCTTGTTTACCGTCCCGGGCAAAGCACTTTTCTCGGTGCCGTTGCTACCGCTTATATATATTCATACCACCTGTATTTCACTATCTCTTCGCCGAACTAGTGCACCTATTAGGTGTGTTGGGGACACAAGAGACTTCTTGCTTTGTGGTTGCAGGGTTGCATGAGAGGGATATCTTTGACCTCTTCCTCCCTGAGATCGATAAACCTTGGGTGATCCACTTAAGGCAAACTTGCTGCTGTTCTACAAACCTCTGCTCTTGGAGGCCCAACACTGTCTACAGGAAAAGGAGGGGGCATAGACATCACCGGCTGGCAGGTTGTTGAGCTAGGTGCGGGCGGAGCCGACCAGCATCATGAGGGAGTAACACACCGCCCAGCGCTTGTTGCCCCTGGCGATGCCGACTGCGGTGGAGTAGTCCAGCAGCCAGTCCTCCGGCTTGGCGGTGCCGTCATACTTGGGAGTGTCGCGGGGGAGCACGAAGCCGTCGATCATGGGCTCATTGGCGATCCGGGGCCCGAAGCATTTGGGCCGGCTGACCCTTCTTCTTCCGCGATGCAGGATTCCACGAGCGGATCGAGGCGGTCTTGAGCGTCAACCGTCTCGATGCGCGGGCCCAGCCGGGAGCGTGCCGGCTGGCGAGCGCCGCTTGCCTCTGGAGCCGGCCGGTACTGACGTCTCGGCGCCGGCTGCTCGGAGTCTTGCTCCTGGTTCCGGCTTGGTGGAGGCCGGCTGCGGCCACTGTTGCCGCTTCCCAGCCGGCTTGTCAGGCTGGAACTTGTGTGGGTGGCCCAGGAGTCCCGGCGTCGGCTTGGTGCTGGTGAGGAAGACTCGGCCGTGTCCCTGGGGCCATCCCTGTCGTTGCCTGCGGCAACCATGAGCGTGAGAAGCTTTGGGAGTGTTGGCGTACCTGGGGTTCTTCGCTTGCTCGGCGGCGGCGTGGCACAGCTCAGCCACCCGCCTCGTCTGGCGGTGTAGCTCTTCGCCTTCGAGGCGGCTCAGCTCTTCTGCGGCGGCTTCGGCCGCGCGCATGTTCTTGTCGAGGGTGTTGTAGAATGACAGCTCCGTGGACGGAGCTGGCGCTTCCGCGCCGTCGCGGTCGATTTCGGCGGCTAGGCCGCCTCCCCTCCGGTGAATTTGGCCGGCTCGGCTTGGGTTGTTGCTGCCTGGCGTGAAGCAGTAGTCTTGGTCGTACTCGCGCCGGGTGATTTCCAGCTGGCGCTTAGCAGCGGCCAGCTCTTCAGCCTGCCTGAGGAGGAGCTGGCGGTGCGCCTCCAGATCCGCCTCGATGGTGGTGGGGTCGGCGCCTGCTGTGAGCGGGGAGCTCAACTGTGCCCGGACTTCGTCCAGCTGGGATGGTGGCTGGGGCTCCTTTGGGCCCAAGCCGGATGCGCCGCATGCGCCTGTGCGCTCTAAGGCGGGGCCACGGATTCGCGTGGCTTTGTCCATGTTCTCCTCCGCAGTGGTCATGACCTCCTGCATGGCGCAGGGGTTGGTGAAGTTGTCGCTGGCGCCGGCTCAAGGAGGAGGGCTTGCGCAGCGCAGAACCTGCTGCGGGTAACGCGGTGGTGCGACGGTTGCAACGTAGACGTCGTGGCCCCCGAAGGCGATGATGCTACCGCTGGCAGGGAAGGCCCTGTCAACGAAGCAGCCAGGGTTGTCGCTGATGCAGTCGAGGGAGCCGAATCTCCAGATCAAGCCTGAAGCGACTCGCTCGCCGGTGGTGATGGTGAGGCCTGTCCGGATGAAGACACCGGCCGCAGACGCTGAAGGCCCCACGGTGGGCGCCAAATGTCGTGGTATCGTCACGGCATATGCCATAGGGTGGCTAATGAGAGTGGTTCCTAGTATGTTCTACGGCGGTATCCGGATGTGGGTATGGGCACGAGCGACACGGCGACGTACCCAGGTTTGAGGCCCTCCTGTGGAGGTAACACCTCTACTCCTGCTATGAGTGTATAAGCGATATCACAGTACAATGGTGCTCCTTGAGTTGTATCCGGCTGCTCGGGGAGGCTAAGATAGATGAAGGTCTCTCTCCCAGAGTAGCGCTAAGACTAAAATGGCTAAATGATCGATCGTCCCCCTGCACGAGAGGGGTAGCACAGCTTATATAGGCGCTGGCAATATACAAAGAAGTCCCTATGACCTAGTGGCCGGCTGCGCCGGCTCCAGCTTCCCGCTCCTTCCCGAGGTGCTGATGTCAGGAGCCGTTGAGGCGTTGAGGCCTGTATTGTCTCCTGCCGAAGTCAGCGGTATGGAGAGGAAGCATCCCTGTCGCCATCGATGGCCTGTAGCCGTACGGCGCGCGTGAGCCATGATGGCTTGTCCGGCGGAGGCACTGTTTCTCTACAGTGTCCCTTACTTTACGGAGGATGAGATCATCGTGGACTTTAGCAGCCGGATCACCTTTCCAGTTCCTTCTCCTGCAAGGCTCACCAGCTTCGAGCCGGTCAGGGGAGAGACAAACCAAGCCAGATATGGCAAAATGGAAGCCGGCCCAGCCATAGCGCAGACGGCCATGGCCAGACCAACGTAGACTTTGAACCAGACGGCTCCCAAGGCAGCCGGCCATCGCTCCAGCCGGCTGCTCCTCAGCTGGCCTTTGCCGCGGACCAGCCGGCCTTGAGCCAGCTGTTCTCAGTCTTTTGCCCTACCCGGGGTCTTCCCCCGACACGGATGCGTCATTGCGAGCTACGTCGGTGAGCACCACGGTGTGCCCTGGTTCGGCCGGATATGGCCGCAGCACGGCGGCGACCATGGCGGCGGCTCAGTTGCCACGAGATCGCCTCAGGCGATTAGGGTTTCAGGAGAGGACGAGAGAGTGGGAAAGTGAGTGCGCCGACACGGTCCGGTGCGACCGCACCATTTTGGACTGGCCCTAGTGGGCTGTCCAAATGGGCCAGAGAGGTGGGCCGGCCCAATTGGGCAAGGGCATTTTAGTCTTTTTAGTTTTTATTTATCTCATGGATTCTACCAAATAAAAATAAATGGAAAAGACCTCTAAAAATTCAAGAAAAATAAGATTAAGGAATCATAAATCTTATATTTACTAATTGGAGGCCCCATAAGAGCCACCACATTAATCCACATCATCAAAATAATTAAGACAATTAGATTTAAAATTTACGGTTAGGATTAATCGAGAGAACTGTATTTTATAATGTTACGTTGACACGTTTTTAATTATAGCAGACCATGGAACGTGTCAATCCCAATACGGGTAGCACGTTCAAGGAAATATATCTAGCACGTCCGGTTAGTTAAACTAGCAGATAGTGCCATACAAAATAAAATCTGGCACACGTCCGTTAAAAGAAGCTACACGTACTCCATGTCTTGCACGATTGATTTAATCATCTTCCAAACAAAAAAAATAAGATAAATGCTATTGTGGAATTCCACGTGAAGAGGTTAGATTGTACACGTCTATCGAGCAAATATTGAAGAGTCTGAGTTATCTACTACGGTAGGTACTACAGAAAAAAAAAAAAAACCTGACTTTGTGTACCTTTTTTTAGACATTCCTTACAAAAGAAAGGATCAATCACCGGCTGACCCCCCATATCTCCATGCCGCCTCCATGAATATCTTGGTTCGTCGGCCGTCCAGGCTGATGCAGTTCCGCTGATGAAAACGTGGTGCCTTCCTGGTGATTTCCTTGGTACCGTTCTTATATATTTTCTTTACATTATGATCACATCAAGTGTATCAACATATCCTCTGCGCCAGGTTTATGGTAGGGATGCTGGGCTACCTTGGTTGTATTATTTCATTGCAGCTTATATCGTTGCCTCACTTGGAGGACATGGATTCCTAAGAATGTAATCTCCATGATGAATTTGATCGAGGGATAGAGCAATGTTCAATCAATAGTAATAAGGTGCGGTAGGGGTGATCGTCAAGTGTGAAAGACAACAATAAAAATTATTGACTATTGTTGCTGCTTCAGTTCGTTCTTTTTCGTAAGGTATTTTTTCTAAGGCCAGATCATTTCGTTCTTGGTTTGTTGTCAGCATTGACACTGAAATTATTGTTCTGCTACAAGATTTCGTACGAAGGAAAGATAAAAATAATCAGAAGTTAAAGAATGTACGTAGGTAATAATGTTCTTTCTTTCCACACAAGGGACCATATGGGATAAAAATAAGAATTGCAAAAGCCAACTTTAGTCTGAAGTTTTTGTTTTCACATGTTTTGTTAACAGAAAGAACAAGGTTGACATTACAGACATGTGTTATGTATACTGACCAACATGTATATATATAAAGGAAAAGTACAGAGGGAAAAGTTACTTACTACAAATCATATAATTTATACTATCCGTACTTCTCTGCTAGATGTAACTTCATATGACATTTTCTCATTACAAGAGCAGTTAGAAATTGAAATATCCTATTTTTATGCATAGATTATAATAATGTCTATCTACTTATTTCAAGTTAAAAACAAACTATGTGACTTTAAAGTCTCCGCAAGAATAGACCCCACATAAATGGCAACTATTGAGCTTTATGCAATGTATTTGTATTTAATTAACATAATATAGAATGGATAACTTTTCGGCCCGCAAGATGAAGAGCTATTTTTCAACCCATGAAGCATAGACTTAAATTACTTATATTTTCAAGAACCATAGTGTCATAACATATGAACCATGGACCGTTGGATTATGATAATTCCAAAATAACTTCGAGGAATATGTATAATGTAAATAGAAAACATCATGTAATCAAGTAAAATTATTATAATTTTATTTTATAATACCAAATTGAAATCCATGTATGCAATAAAAAATACTAATTATAATGCCCTGTTAGTTTCTAGCCTGTGCAGGTGCACAGGCTGATGACTAGTTATTCTTAACAAGAATAGAATAAGAAATGAGAATTATTATACAATTTCTAAATTTGAATTTTTTTAATTCCAATTTAAATTCTAAATTTTAAATTGCAATTTTCCTTGTATTTAAAAATAAAGGAAAATTCAAAATGGATTTATATAATTATTATTTCAAATAATTTCAAACGGAATTCTATTATTCCAAATCATTTCTTTTCAAAGTTAAGATTTTCCAAAAAGAGGGAAAATCTTAATAATTCAAAATTCATGAATAATTCCCAAATGTGGGAAACCCTAATTTTAAAATTATTTATTTGAAAGAAATATTTTCCAAAGGAAAATATCAACTATATTTCATTCTTTTCTTATTAGAAAATCAAACCATGTTAAAGTACTTAACTATTTATAAAGTACCGCCAAAGGCACCAATCCTTAACTCAAACCCTAAATCTGTAATAACCATGTCGGGGTAAGGGATTCAACATGAAATAATACATCAATACATGCATCATTTGGATCTTATAACATTGTCTTTACTGGACAATGATGCTTCTTTACACAAGCTGAGGTTCAGGTTAAATCCAACACTTGGAACTGCATTATCTCGCAGTCACCAGGCAAGTTCACTCTTGCTCATGTCACCTTGATTATTTTCTATCAATTTAACGCAAAAGTACTACACTTATTGTAACATCCCAATTTTCAAAAAAAAAACAATGAAGAGGAGAAATTCCTTTTTCCAAAATTTGGAACCAACAAAAACTTTATTTGAGTTCTATAATGTGCATAGTGCTCATGCCTAACTGTTGTGAGTTTTTCCATGATGCTTGTGTGAAGTATTTTGAAATGTTCCTAAACCCTTAAACCTTGCTATTTTTCACAATCAAAGATAAAACAAAGAAAAGAACAATTAAATTAAAAAAGAGAAGCATATGTGAGCTTATAGCCATTTTTGCAAATCTTAGCCTATGCCATTTTGACTTTAGCTAAATGATTTGAAACCATTACTAAACCCAACATAACACTAAATGAACCCTAAACCATGCCTAAGTGAATCAAAAAGAAACAAATGAAAAGAAAACAAAATAAGAATAACACCACATATGAGCCTATGGCTATTTTTGCAAAACTCTAACCTAGGCCATTATGCTTTGTGCCAATGGTTTGGAAACATAACTAAACACTTAATAACACCTTTTGAATCAAGGAAATGCAAAGCAAATCAAAGGAAATAACAAAACAAACTCACATAAGATATTGGTCAAAACTGACATTTATATCAGGGTACCCACTTTGAGCCCCTATATTAACAAATTTTTAAACTAAACTCTCCCAACTCTTTGCACCTCATCCAAGACCTCATCAAGATGAACACTTTTGGTGTTGACCACCTTGACTGGTTCCTTTTCAATTGCTTAATATAAGGATGCCAAGTGGCAACATTGAAATAGAAACAAGATCACATCAAATTTGATGCTCACCAAATCAGATCCATTTCGCAAACCAACAACATCAATTGGTTCCAAACATTAATTGAATAACCCATAAAATATTTTGGCAAAATTTGAATTCTAAGTTCTTTCGGCCATTTCATCGAACACTTGGCATGCACTAATCTGCCAACCCCATACATCCTTATATCCAACATGTTTTGGACTAAACCATCGAGCCTTAGGTCATCACCAGTCTCCTCTTGCACCCAGTGAACATTACCAAGCATCAGAGACCAGTGATCATGCATAAAAACATCAAGGACACCACCATGTCGTGGCATCATGGCACTCATCATGCCATTTCCCTCTCCCATCCACTCCATCCCACCTCACCATGTCCTGGACGCTCACCTCACCCTCCTGAGCACGCTCGTGCACGCAAATCGACCGAGGAGACGCATGCACTGACCTGGCCAGCCCGCGCCCATGCCGCCCAGAACGCGCCAGAGCGCGCCAGGACACGTCCCTGGACGCGACTGTGCACGGCCTCGCCCAGACGCAGTTGACCTCCCCTCGCCCTCTCTTTTCTCCTACACACTCAGCACGTCACCAGCAATCTCCTAGACAACCTCACCTGCCCGCCCGTGCACTGTCGCCGATGCCATCATCGACGTCCGCCACCACGGTGCCGCAAGGACACTAACGTCGCCCAAGCCACTCCGTCCACCATTTTCCATGCCATCACGACCGTCGTGCTCAAAATGACGCCAGGAACAGCTTTGTGTCCTCTCCCACTCATATCCGACGATGTAGCTCTGACGCCAGCATCGCCATGCCCGTGCGCCTCGAACTCGCTCGCCTGCTATAAAAGGAGCCCCTCCCCAAGCCTTCTGAGCACACCACCTCACTCCCCTTCTTCATCTCGCTCTCCTCGACCCTCTCCCCCACCACATTGTCACCGGAGCCGCCCAAATTTCCCCTGAGACCGCCGCGGCAGTAGCCAGACGAAGGAGAAGCTCCCGACCACCTCAGTCGCTCCCTCGACCCTCCTTCGACTCGCCGTCGACTCCTCGATCGTTTGCCCGCGTCGCCAACCCTCGTCGAGCCTTCGGTAAGCCACCGTCGACACCGTCTGCCGCGCCCAGGGTTTGCTCGTTGTCGCGGAAGGTGACGAACGTGAGCCGTCGATTTTGCATCTAATCCTGCGGCCCACCATGAAACTTACCATTTTGGGTTTTAAATGCCGCTGACATGCGGGACCCGTTGTCAGGCGGCATGTGTGTGCGGGACACGCAGTGGGCCGGGCCTTTTCTTATTTTTCTCTCTGGCCCGTTAACTTCTCCCGGGCAAGCCCACCAATTCAAAAATGAATTAATTCATTTAGCTGAATTCAAATACTGATGCCATGTTAAAAATTAAATAGAACAAAATCTACTGAGCCAAATATCATGAATTAAATATTGTTGGAAATCTTATGAAAATATCTAACCAACTACACTGGTCTCAACCATAAATTTGTTGTAGAAATCATGTAGTAAAAAGAACAAGTCAGCACCTTCTTAAAATTCAAACAATTATTTAAAGTCAGTCATAACTTCTTTTGAGTTGATTCCAACTCTCATAATTCACATTGCACATAATATACATGAATAGAAAAATATGACATGGTTGTTTACCATGATCGTGGGCTAGAGCAAAATAATGGCTATGTGGCCATTTCTAGTCCATTTAAATTACCCAAAATTATTTATTAAAGAGTATAAGGTTTCCTCTCATTTAAATCATTGTCTTAAGTAATTTAATATGAGGAAACAACTTTGGTATGAAGAACCTCATATTTAATTACTTAATGATATTAAATTGTTCCATAGTAGTGTTTAAATTGCATGAGGTGTAATACCTCATTTAAATAATTTTTCCCAAATAATAAATATGAATTGTTGACCTTGGTCAACATGAGCTCATACTTTATTATTTGAGGAGATTAAATATTAACAAGATTCAATGAGAGGAAGTTATTTCTCAAAGGAAATAAATAGAAACCCTAATAAATATTTCAATGAGAGGAAATTATTTTTCTTAAAAAGAAAACAAAGCCACCCACCATGTTAATAATGTTGTGATACTAGGATAGCTTGGGTGAACCCTTTGTGTGTTAAGTCTAGTACTTAAGCATTGTTTGGTAATTGTATACCTCGTATCCGTTTATAGACGCTAGTATCGAGGACTACCTGGAGGAAGAGGTCTTGTACAAGGAAGAAGAAGAAAACTTTGATCACTGTACCACTAAAGGCAAGCTATACTCTTGCAACCTACCCAAATGCAAGCTCTACTTGAGCAAGGCACCAATACTATACTACTTTGTGTTTTACTTTCCAAGTCCCAGTTTTTATCTCACAAAGCTTTTACTTTGATTGTCAAGGTTTACTTTTATAGTTAACTTGATTCTAGATAAGGAGTAGTACAAGAACATCAAAGTTAGCCTAGAGAGCTACAAGTTAGTTAGCACCCCTCATGACTAGTTGCTAGTGCTAAAACTAAAATTGACTACTCTAGATGGGAACATGTGAATATTTTGACTTTGAAAACCTTGGAATGATGAGTCATTCTATTGAAAGATTTCGAAGGTGAATGTGACTTGAATGACATGGTGATTTTGTTAAAAACTGATGATTGGGTTCGGATGCGATACCATTCCAATTTTAGAGTACCCCCACAATACCTGATTATGGGTAAGGATTTAGGTGGAAATTTATGTGTCTTAGTATGGGTTCCCTCTGAACAAGCGTCATAGAGGTTATGCCGAGGCTTTCTCCGTTAAAAGTGAAATGACGTGAAAAGAGTTGAATGTCCTACCCAAGCCCTGTGCAATTCCCAGGATAGCAGATTGCTATCACTGGGAGACAAAAGCTCATGGGGGAGGTTCCTATACTAGGGTATGTAAGTGAAAGGTTAATGGTTGATGATCCGCATACTGAGTATGATGATTCAGGGCTATCCCTGACGGATGTAATCAAATTTTGTGGCACAAGTGTGCAACCTCTGCAGAGTGTAAATCTATTCGAATAGTCCTGTCCGCGGTTATGGACGGTTGGATGGCCATACTGTTCCGTTGTCAGATGTTTTCTAATAATGAATGGTGAATTTAAAGGTGAATTTGACTTGATCACAACAGAGTTGTGGGAATGACACTAATATTCCCACTTGAGTTAAGTTAGGCAAATGAAGAGTCTTTGTTTACTAAATGCTTATGAAATAAAACTGGCTTTATGCAAATAAACCTAGAGCTTAGAACCCTCTTACTAAAATTGTTAGTACTTACACTAGTATTAGTTTGCGAGTACTTTAAAGTACTCATGGTTGTGTCCCTGGCTATTCAAATGGCCAGACTATGAAGAGGAGAACCAGTACCAGGAGGATGGACAACATGACGTCTATGATAACGAGGACTACTCCTGACGTCAAGCTTTGCCTATGGAACAGATGCACCGCTACTACGTTTCCTCCGCTATGTAGTTTGTAATTGATCATTAGATCAACTATTATTGTGAGACTGGATCATGTGATCCTTTGATGTAAGACAATTATGGTTTGTAATGAATGATGTTATGTGATATCAATCTATTATGTCTCACAAAAACAATATTCCTGGGATTGCGATGTACGGCATAATAGGCATCTGGAATTAAAAATCCGGGTGCAAGTTGGTATCAGAGCCATTGTTTGACCTTAGGAGACCCTAGTTAGAATGGACGTCTGAAAAACTTAGTTTCAAAACAAATGAAGTGAATATTTATGAAAACTTATTCTCACTCTTATCCTTGAGATATTTTCAAAATGAGAAATCCATGCTCTACTTTTCCTTGTAATCCTACATAAAGTTTTGCACACTTGATCACTTCTCTAACTTACTCATCCTAATTGCTCACAGATGGAGTACAACTATGAGTTCTATCAGCTTGGCCACGGAGGAGACCTAATGTTCGAGAAGGATTTGGAGAAGCTAGTTGCGTATTTAGGACGCCCGTATCCCGAGTTCTTTGAAGTGCCACTCCATAATCAGTCAGGAAGACAACCTCAGTGGGAAGTTACTGCAGATCTGAGAGGAAAGCTGGGAGCCCCAATTTGGGAAACCATATGGTTTTCTGTAAGAGAAAACACTTTGAAGGAAGGAATAGCCAAAGCCATGCAAGAAGCACTTGCCCGTTTGTGTGGACAAAATGTGAACAAGATCAAGAACACTCGTTTCTTTTACTACCCAAGACATGACCCCATGGGAAGACCAATAACCATGCCACCGCACCCGGAGATGAACCACTATGTTGGATACCTTGACTTTATGTTGTACAAGACCCGCAAGGATTTGTACAACGCCCGCACCTTTCGCCAAGCACATTACCCATTAAGACGAAGAACCTACCATTCCGGATGAAGAGTAGTATCACTGGAGCACTCGCGTAGGTGTGACTTTGTATATGTCCCCCTTGTATCGTAATACGAATGAATGGTTCTTAAAACCAACGGTGTGTTAGTTTTGTAATGTGTGATGATTGGTATGAATGAAAAAGTGTTGTTGGTTTTTACCACCTCAGCACTACTCAAGTTTTGAAACTTTTTGAACTTTACTCAAACAAGCCATAGAAAATTCCCTCTTATCTTATCATGTACCTCAATGTTCAGATGGCCCCTCCAACCCGCAGCACCAACCAGGATGCAATGCTGCAGATGCTGCAAATGATGATGGCAGATAGAGAAGTTGAAAGAGCTGAGCGACAAGCCAACCTTGTTCGTACTGCAACAGCTGGCCCAGAACAACCAAGGACATGGACATCAGGATCATCATGGGTCCAAGTTGAAGAATTTCTAGAACACTAACCCTCCCATGTTCAGCAAGACGGAAGAGCCGTTAGATGCAGATGACTGGCTCCAAATAATGGAGAACAACTTGGAGGTTGCAGGAGTTGAAGCTGTAGAGAAAGTAGTGTTTGCCACCCACTACCTGTCAGGACCTGCCAGAGCTTGGTGGACTGTACCCGCGCAATGAATGCAGGACATATGATGACCTGGGAAGACTTCAAACTCAAGTTCAGCAAGTACCATGTGCCCCAGGGTTTGATTAAGAAGATGAGGGATGAGTTCCGCGAACTCAAACAAGGAAGGATGTTCGTGGTGGAATACCGTGACAGATTCCTCACGTTGTCTAGGTACGCCCCCGATGAGACCGACACCAACGAGAAGAGGAAGGAGAGATTTCTGAATGGACTGCATGATGAGATGCAAACAGTGTAAGTGAACATCCCGTTTGCTGACCTCAAAGACCTTGTGGACTCTGCCATCCAGATGGAAGGGAAGCTTCATCAAGCCAATGAGAACCGCAAGCGTAGAATGATGCACCAGAATGGACCCAACAATGCACAGAAGTACCGCAACAATTCACCTGGAGGATTTGCCTCAAGAAACAAAAAGCCACCTGCTCCGACGTTCCGTCCAAACTATACCAACAACAATGGAGAACACCCGAAGCCCGGAGGCAACAACCACAACAACAAACCCAACAACAACAACAACAACAACAACAACAACAACAACAACAACAACAACAACAACAACAACAACAACAACAACAACCATAATGGTAACAACAACAACCATAATGGTAACAACAACAACCCCAACACTGCCCCAAGGACTGGAAGCAATGTTGTCCCCGTCACCCCAAAGGACAAGTCAATTGTGACTTGTTATGAATGTGGAGTTGTGGGTCACTACTCCAATGAGTTCCCAAGAAGCTTGCCAAGACTGCCCCCAATACTGATGCACCTGCCCAGCAACAGCGCCGCTTTGCAGCTAGAAGGAACCCGAACAACCGCAATGGCCGTCTCTACCACATGAGTGCAACTGAAGCCCAGGAAGCACCCATTGCCATGCAAAGTATGTTTTTCTATTAACCCAATTGCCCAATCTCTCTTAGGTTCCTAACTTTTCTTAAATCTCGGGACGAGATTTTGTTTAAGGGGGGAAGGTTTGTAACATCCCAATTTTCAAAAAAAAACAATGAAGAGGACAACTTCCTTTTTCCAAAATTTAGAACCAACAAAAACTTTATTTGAGTTCTATAATGTGCATAGTGCTCATGCCTAAATGTTGTGAGTTTTGCCATGATGCTTGTGTGAAGTATTTTGAAATGTTCCTAAACCCTTAAACCTTGCTATTTTTCACAATCAAAGATAAAACAAAGAAAAGAAAAATTAAATTAAAAAGAGAAGCATATGTGAGCTTATAGCCATTTTTGCAAATCTTGGCCTATGCTATTTTTACTTTAGATAAATGATTTGAAACCATTACTAAACCCAATCTAACAATAAATGAACCCTAAACCATGCCTAAGTGAATCAAAAAGAAACAAATGAAAAGAAAACAAAATAAGAATAACACCACATATGAGCCTATGGCTATTTTTGCAAAACTCTAACCTAGGCCATTATGCTTTGTGCCAATGGTTTGGAAACATAACTAAACACTTAATAACACCTTTTGAATCAAGGAAATGCAAAGCAAATCAAAGGAAATAACAAAACACACTCACATAAGATAATGGTCAAAATTGACATTTATATCAGGGTACCCACTTTGAGCCCCTATATTAAGAAATTTTTAAACTAAACTCTCCCAACTCTTTGCACCTCATCCAAGACCTCATCAATATGAACACTTTTGGTGTTGACCACTTTGACTGGTTCCTTTTCAATTGCTTAATATAAGGATGCCAAGTGGCAACATAGAAACAGAAACAAGATCACATCAAATTTGATGCTCACCAAATCAGATCCATTTACCATCAATAGGTTCCAAACATTAATTGAATAACACACATAAAATATTTTGGCAAAATTTGAATTCAAAGTTCTTTCGGCCATTTCATCGAACACTTGGCATGCACTAATCTGCCAAACCCATACATCCTTATATCCAACATGTTTTGGACTAAACCGTCGAGCCTTAGGTCATCACCAGTCTCCTCTTGCACACAGTGAACATTACCAAGCATCAGAGACCAGTGATCATGCATAAAAACATCAAGGACACCACCATGCCGGGGCATCATGGCACTCGTCATGCCATTTCCCTCTCCCATCCACTCCAGCCCACCTCACCATGTCCTGGACGCTCACCTCACCCTCCTGAGCATGCTCGTGCACGCTATCAACCGAGGAGATGCATGTACTGACCTGGCCAGCCCGCGCCCATGCCGCCCAGAATGCGCCAGAGCGTGCCAGGACACGTCCCTGGACGCGACGGTGCACGGCCTCGCCCAGACGCAGTTGACCTCCCCTCGCCCTCTCTTTTCTCCCGCACACTCAGCACGTCACTAGCAACCTCCTAGACAACCTCGCCTGCCCGTGCGTGCACTATCGCCAACTCCATCGTCGACGTCCGCCGCCACGGTGCCACAAGGACACTGACGTCGCCCGAGCCACTCCGTCCACCATTTTCCGTGCCATCACGCCCATCGTGCTCACAATGACGCCAGGAACAGCTCCGTGTCCTCCCCCACTCTTCTCCGATGTTGTAGCTCCGTCGCCACCATCGCCATGCCCGCGCGCCTCGAACTCGCTTGCCCGCTATAAAAGGAGCCCCTCCCCAAGCCTTCTGAGCACACCACCTCACTCCCCTCCTTCCTCTCACTCTCCTTGACCCTCTCCCCCTCCACATTGTCACCGGAGCCGCCCCAACTTCCCCTGAGACCGCCGCGGCAGTAGCCAGACGGAAGAGAAGCTCCCGACCACCTCCGCCGCTCCCTCAACCATCCTTCGACTCGCCGTCGACTCCTCGATCGTTTGCCCGCGTCGCCAAACCTCGCCGAGCCTACAGTAAGCCGCCGTCGACCCGCTTTGCCGCGCCCAGGGTTTGCTCGCCGTCGCGGAAGGTGACGAACGTGAGCCGTCGATATTGCATCTAATCCTGCGGCCCACCTTGAAACTTACCGTTTCGGTTTTTTAAAGCCGTTGACATGCGGGACTCGTTGTCAGGCGGCCTGTGTGTGCGAGACACGCAGTGGTCCGGCCCTTTTCTTATTTTTCTCTCTGGCCCGTTAACTTCTCCCGCGCAAGCCCACCAATTCAAATATGAATTAATTCATTTAGCTGAATTCAAATACTGATGCCATGTTCAAAATTAAATAGAACAAAATATACTGAGCCAAATTTCATGAATTAAATAATGTTGGAAAGCTTATGAAAATATCTAACGAACTACACTGGTCTCAACCATAAATTTGTTGTAGAAATCATGTAGTAAAAAGAAAAAAATCAGCACCTTCTTAAAATTCAAACAATTATTAAAAATCAACCATAACTTCTTTTGATTTGATTCCAACTCTCATAATTCAAATTTCACATACTCTACATGAATATGTAAAAATATGACATGGTTTTTTACCATGATAATGGGCTAGAGCAAAATAATGGCTACGTGGCCATTTCTAGTCAATTTAAATTACCCAAAATTATTTATTAAAGAGTATGAGAGGTTTCCTCTCATTTAAATCATTTTCAAAAGTAATTCAATATGAGGAAACAACTTTGGTATAAAGAACCTCATATTTAATTACTTAATGATATTAAATTGTTCCATAGTAGTGTTTAAATTGCATGAGGTGTAATACCTCATTTAAATAATTTTTCACAAATGATAAATATGAAGTGTTGACCTTGGTCAACATGAGTTCATACTTTATTATTTGAGGAGATTAAATCTTAACAAGATTCAATGAGAGGAAATTATTTCTCAAAGGAAATAAATAGAAACCCTAATAAATATTTCAATGAGAGGAAATTATTTTTCTTAAAAAGAAAACAAAGCCACCCACCATGTTAATAATGTTGTGATACTAGGATAGCTTGGGTGAACCCTTTGTGTGTTAAGTCTAGTAATTAAGCATTGTTTGGTAATTGTATACCTCGTATCCATTTATAGACGCTAATATCGAGGACTACCTGGAGGAAGAGGTCTTCTACGAGGAAGAAGAAAAAAACTTTGATCACTTTACCACTCAAGGCAAGCTATACTCTTGCAAGCTACCCTAATGCAAGCTCTACTTGAGCAAGGTACCAATACTATACTACTTTGTGTTTTACTTTCCAAGTCCCAGTTTTTATCTCACAAAGCTTTTACTTTGATTATCAAGGTTTACTTTAATTGTTAACTTGAGTCTAGATAAGGAGTAGTACAAGAACATCAAAGTTAGCCTAGAGAGCTACAAGTTAGTTAGCACCCATCATAACTAGTTGCTAGTGCTGAAACTAAAATTGACTACTCTAGATGGGAACATGTGAATCTTTTGACTTTGAAAACCTTGGAATGATGAGTCATTCTATTGAAAGATTTCGAAGGTGAATGTGACTTGAATGACATGGTGATTTTGATAAAAACTAATGATGGGTTCGGATGCGATACCATTCCAATTTGAGAGTACCCCCACAATACCTGATTATAGGTAAGGCTTTAGCTGGAAATTTATGTGTATTAGTATGGGTTCCCTCTGAACAAGTGTCATAGAGGTTACGCCGAGGCTTCCTCCGTTGAAAGTGAAATGACGTGAAAAGAGTTGAATGTCCTACCCAAGCCCTGTGCAGTTCCTAGGATAGCAGATTGCTATCACTGGGAGGCCAAGCTCATGGGGAGGTGCCTATACTAGGGTATGTAAGTGAAAGGTTAATGGTTGATGATCCACATACTGAGTATGATTATTCAGGGCTATCCCTGACGGATCTAATCAAATGTTGTGGCACAAGTGTGCAACCTCTGTAGAGTGTAAGTCTATTCGAATAGCCGTGTTCGCGGTTATGGACGGTTGGATGGTGATGTCTACGCACGCTTCTATTCTTGTAGACAGTGTTGGGCCTCCAAGAGCAGAGGTTTGTAGAACAGCAGCAAGTTTCCCTTAAGTGAATCACCCAAGGTTTATCGAACTCAGGGAGGTAGAGGTCAAAGATATCCCTCTCAAGCAACCCTGCAATTACGATACAAGAAGTCTCTTGTGTCCCCAACACACCTAATACACTTGTCAGATGTATAGGTGCACTAGTTCGGCGAAGAGATAGTAAGATGCAAGTGATATGGATGAATATGAGTGGTCATAACAATCTTAAATAAATATGGCAGCAAGTAAACTTGCAGTAGAACAGTAAATAAACGGTGATTCGATATTTGGAAACAAGGCCTAGGGATCATACTTTCACTAGTGGACTCTCTCAACATTGATCACATAACTGAATAAATAAATGCTACTTTCCACACTCTCTTGTTGGATAACGAACACCATTCATTGTGTAGGGCTACAAAAGCACACCTCAAGCCGGAGTAAACAAGCTCCACAACATCCGGAGTTCATATTAAAGTAACCTCTAGAGTGCATAATAGACCGTTGCAATTTAGACCGAGTACTAACATAGCATACACACTGTCAACAATAGCTATGAAAGGGGGAATAGATCGCATCAATACTATCATAGTAATAGTTAACTTCATAATCTACAAGAGATTACAATCTTAACCTACGCCAAGTACTACATGATGCACACACTATCAACATTACATCATGATGGAGGAATAGACTACTTTAATAACATCAGTAGAGTAGCACATAGATTAATAGTGATACAAAGCTCATGATCACATAAAGATCACACCATGGGAGAGAGAGATGAACCACATAGCTACCGGTAGAGCCCTCAGCCTCGGGGGAGAACTACTCCCTCCTCATCATGGGAGACAGCAGCGGCGATGAAGATGACGGTGGTGTCGATGGAGATGACTCCGGAGGGCAATTCCCCTTCCCGGCAGGGTGCCGGAACAGAGACTTATGTCCCCCGAATTGAAGTTTCGCGATGGTGGCGGCGTCCCTGGAGTCTTTCTAGAGTTTCGTCAATCGATCTCGCGTTTTTAGGTCGCGAGGGACTTTATAGGCGAAGAGGCGGCGGCGGAGGGGCACCAGGGCGCCCTCCCCATAGGCCGGCGCGGCCAGGGTCCACCTGCGCGGCCCTGTGGTCTGGGGGCCCTGGGCCTCCTCTCCGTCTCCCCTTCGGTGTTCTGGTCCGTCTCGGTGAAATAAGATGTTTGGCTTTTGTTTCGTCGAATTCCGAGAATATTGCCGGAACAACCTTTCTGGAACCAAAAATAGCAGAAGACAGGAACTGGCACTGTGGCATCTTGTTAATAGGTTAGTTCTGGAAAATGCATGAAATCATTATAAGGTGCGAGCAAAACATGTAGGTATTGTCATAAAACTAGCATGGAACATCAGAAATTATAGATACGTTGGAGACGTATCAAGCATCCCCAAGCTTAGTTCCTACTCGCCCTCGAGTAGGTAAACGATAACAAGGATAATTTCTGAAGTGACATGCTATCATAATCTTGATCAATACTATTGTAAAGCATATGAAATGAATGAAGTGATTCGAAGCAATGGTAAAGACAATGACTAAACAATTGAATCATATAGCAAAGACTTTTCATGAATAGTACTTTCAAGACAAGCATCAATAAGTCTTGCATAAGAGTTAACTCATAAAGCAATAAATTCTTAGTAGAAGGTTTGAAGCAATTACAAAGGAAGATATAAGTTTCAGCAGTTGCTTTCAACTTCAACATGTATATCTCATGGATGTATATCTCATGGATGATTGTCAACACAAAGTAATATGATGAATGCAAATAAGCAAGTATGTAGGAATCAATGCACACAGTTGACACAAATGTTTGCTTCTAAGATAGAAAGAGGTAGGTAAACTGACTCAACATAAAGTAAAAGAAAGGCCCTTCGCAGAGGGAAGCATGGATTACTATTTTTGTGCTAGAGCTTTTTATTTTGAAAACATAGAAACAATTTTGTCAACGGTAGTAATAATTCATATGTGTTATGCATAAGACATCCTATAAGTTGCAAGCCTCATGCATAGAATACCAATAGTGCTCGCACCTTGTCCTAATTAGCTTGATTTACATGGATTATCATTTCATAACATATGTTTCAACCAAGTGTCACAAAGGGGTACCTCTATGCCGCATGTACAAAGGTCCAAGGAGATAGATCGCATTTGATTTCTCATTTTTGATAGATCTCAACTAAGGACATCCATACCGGGACAACATAGAAAACAGATAATGGACTCCTCTTTAATGCATAAGCATTCAACAACAGATAACATTCTCATAAGAGATTGAGGATTAATGTCCAAACTGAAACTTCCACCATGATACATGGCTTTAGTTAGCGGCCCAATGTTCTTCTCTAACAATATGCATACTCAAACCATTTAATCATGGCAAATCACCCTTACTTCAGAAAAGACGAACATGCATAGCAACTCACATGATATTCAACAAAGGTGTAATAGTTGATGGCGTCCCCAGAAACATGGTTACCGCTCAACAAGCAACTTATAAGAAATAAGATACATAAGCTACATATTCTTTACCACAATAGTTATTAAGCTACTTTCCCATGAGCTATATATTGCAAAGACAAGGAATGAAATTTTAAATGTAGCACTCAAGCAATTTACTTTGGAATGGCAGAGAAATACCACATAGTAGGTAGGTATGGTGGACACAAATGGCATATGTTTTGGCTCGAGGTTTTGGATGCACGAGAAGCATTCCCTCTCAGTACAAGGCTTTGGCTAGCAAGGTTGTTTGAAGCAAACACAAGTATGAACCGGTACAACAAAACTTACATAAGAACATATTGCAAGCATTATAAGACTCTACACTGTCTTCCTTGTTGTTCAAACACCTCACCAGAAAATATCTAGAATCTAGAGAGACCAATCATGCAAACCAAATTTCAACAAGCTCTATGGTAGTTCTTCATTAATAGGTGCAAAGTACATGATGCAAGAGCTTAAACATGATCTATTGAGCAAAACAATTGCCAAGTATCAAATTATTCAAGACAATATACCAGTTACCACATGAAGCATTTTCTGTTTCCAACCAAATAACAATGAACGAAGCAGTTTCAACCTTCGCCGTGAACATTAAAAGTAAAGCTAAGAACACCAGTGTTCATATGAACGAGCGGAGCGTGTCTCTCTCCCAAACAAAGAATGCTAGGATCCGATTTTATTCAAACAAAAACAAAAATAAAAACATACAGACGCTCCAAGTAAAGCACATAAGATGTGACGAGAATAAAAATATAGTTTCACTAGAGGTGACCCGATAAGTTGTCGATGAAGAAGGGGATGCCTTGGGCATCCCCAAGCTTAGATGCTTGAGTCTTCTTGAAATATGCAGGGATGAACCACGGGGGCATCCCCAAGCTTAGACTTTTCACTCTTCTTGATCATATTGTATCATCCTCCTCTCTTGACCCTTGAAAACTTCCTCCACACCAAACTCAAAACAAACTCATTAGATGGTTAGTGCATAATCAAAAATTCACATATTCAGAGGTGACACAATCATTTTTAACACTTCTGGACATTGCTCAAAGCTATTGAAAGTTAATGGAACAAAGAAATCCATCCAACATAGCAAAACAGGCAATGCGAAATAAAAGGCAGAATCTGTCAAAACAGAACAGTCCGTAAAGACGAATTTTTTAGGGGCACTTAACTTGCTCAGATGAAAAAGCTCAAATTGAATGAAAGTTGAGCACATATCTGACGATCACGCACGTAAATTGGCAGATTTTTCTGAGTTACCTACAGACGGGGCTACTCAATTTCGTGACAGCAAGAAATTTGTTTCTGCGCAGTAATCCAAATCTAGTATCAACCTTACTATCAAAGACTTTACTTGGCACAACAATGCAATAAAATAAAGATAAGGAGAGGTTGCTACAGTATTAACAACTTCCAAGACACAACAAAACAGTAGCAAAATAAAAACATGGGTTATCTCCCAAGAAGTGTTTTCTTTATAGCCATTAAGATGGGCTCAGCAATTTTAATGATGCTCACATAAGGATGAGAGTTAAAGCAAAGAGAGCATCAAAAAGCAAGTATGAAACAAATTTAAGCCTAACCCACTTCCTATGAAAAGGAATCTTGTACACAAATAAATTAATGAGGAGCAAAGTGACAAGCATAGGAAGATAAAACGCGAGCAACTTCAAGATTCTCAATATAAAGAGGGGAAACTTAATATTATTAAGATGCATATAACCATGTTTCCCTCTCTCATAATAACTTTCAGTATCATCATGAAAAAACTCAACAATATAACCATCACTTAAAACATTATTATCATGGTTCATATGCATAAAAGTATCATTAATTTTGGCATAAGAAGGATTCTTCTCATTGATAGTAATTGGAGCAGGATCATTATCAAGAATTTGAACATGATAAACAAGTTGCATACTAAGGGAATTGTTTTTGGCAATCCCATCATAACTATGACAAGTTTCATAAGGATAATTATAACCTATGTCATAGCATTCTTTATAATAATTATCAAAGATTGGAGGCATAGTGTCATCATAAGAAATAGAATAGTTATCTTCCACAGTATGTTCATCTGTAACCTTACCATCATTGTTACTAGAAGGAGATGTATCAAGCATATAATCATCAGTAGCAAAAGGATTTTCAAACACATCATCCCCAAGCTTAAAGCTTTCTATATCATTATGGGGAGAAGCATGGATAATACTAATACTATGGCAATTATTAACATCATCATTTTCAGAATTAGTTTCCCAGAGATTTTCAATATCAAAAGTAGTGTGCTCTTCTAAATCATGATCACTAATGTAGGTAAAGGGCATAGGAATATCATTGTACTCAGATTCATTATCATAATAATCATTAGGAGCAACATACTTACGGTTACCTATCGTTATCTCATACACGCGGGGATATGCCGTTACCTCTTTCTTTTTATTTCCCCTTTTCTTCTTCGTTCCCTTCTTCTTGTTCCCTTCTTTAGGAGAAAGAGGCTTGAAGCGAGGCTCCTCCACATAACCTGATTTATTTCCGGAAACAATAGAAGAAACTTGGGAGGGTTCCTCCTTTTCATTAATAAGTTTAAAACACACAGCGGTCCTATCATATTTTGGCAAAGTGTCATCTTCTAAAATATTTTGTATGTAAGTATTTGTATGTCAATTATCAATGCAATAAGAAAGACACCCATTCAGGATACTATTAATATCAAGATCACTCATATCTAACAAAGAAATTTTTCTTGATAACTCTTCACACTTCAAAAATAAAGTAAGTTCATCATGCTGATTAGGAGTAATTTCATCATCACAATACAAATTTGCAGCACTCGTGGGGTTCGAATTATCATTGGAGGAGAATTGAAAATTAAAATGACCCACTCTATGGAAAAGTTCACAAATAAAAGGATAGAGGGCACAAACTTTTTCACCAAGATCATCTAGAGCCCTAAACCACTTTCTAGTTTTTTCATTCCTATGATGGATACAATATTCATCTTCGATTTGATTAATTCCACAAGGTCTATGCATTCCACAAAAATTAAGATGCTTATAAGAAATAGTATTTTCAGAAGTTTGGGCATGTTTATTGCAATCATTAACAACAATTTCATTTTTCATGCAAGTGTCTTTGAAAGGTTCATGATACTTATCAAAATTCTTCCTCGGCAATTCAAAATGAGAGGCAAAAGCTTTATAAAAATTTGCAACAACTTGAGAGTCAAGACCATAAGTAGAACTCATATTACGAAATTTATCAGTATCCATAAAAGTTTCAATGCATTCATATTCATAATTTATACCAGACTCTCTATCTTTGTCGTTCTCCCATCCTTCAGTATTCTCCTGAGTCCGATCAAGAAGGTCCCATTTAAACTCTTCTTTGTTGCGTGTAAATGATCCAGAACAAGTAGTATCCAGCAAGGTTTTATCTTGGAAAGAAAGTCTTGCATAGAAATTATCAATGATGATATTACCAGGAAGCTCATGAATGGGGCATTTGAGCATTAAAGACTTCAATCTCCCCCATGCTTGGGCAATAATCTCTCCATCATGAGGCCAGAAATTATATATGTGATTCCGGTCTTTGTGGATTTCACTTGGAGGATAGAATTTAGAATAAAATAGAGGCACAATATCCTTCCAATCAAAAGAATCCCCATTCTTCAGCAATTTATACCAATGCTCCGCTTTACCGGACAACGACATAGAGAATAGTTTCTTCCTCACTTCATCCATAGAGATACCTGCACACTTGAATAACCCGCATAATTCATGCAAAAACAGTAAATGATCTCCAGGATGGTGTTATCACCAGGATTTGACCGAGCCAGAGGTGGGCCGCGATCAAGATGGACTTGAAGAATATATATATATGGAGGAAATACGTGAATCGGCCTGTTATACCAAGTTGGGCTGAATTGCCCGTGTATCTGTAACATATTAGATCTCATCTTAGTTTAGAAGTTAGAGTTTTACCCATGCACGGTTTAGTGCACGCCCACATTAGAAAGTCCCCTGGACTATAAATATGTATCTAGGGTTTATGGAATAAACAACAACCAACGTTCAACACAAACAAATCTCGGCACATCGCCAACTCCTTCGTTTCGAGGGTTTCTACCGGTAAGCACCATGCTGCCTAGATCGCATCTTGCGATCTAGGCAGCAGAAGCCTATCCCCGTTGTTCATGCGTTGCTCGTGCTGAAGCCTTTTTGATGGCGAGCAACGTAGTTATCTTAGATATGTTAGGGTTAGCATTGTTCTTCGTATAATATGCTATCGTCGTGCGACCCTTGCATGTCTAGCCGCCCTTACACCTATCCTAGGTGTAGGGGCGGCACCCCGCTTGATCATGGTTTAGTAGATTCGATCCGTTACGGTTGCTCCTTGATTCTTCAAGGATTAGTTTAATATCTACAATAGTTAGGCCTTACAAAGGGTTGGAGGATCCAGCGGCGTGTAGGGTGTAGTTTGCTAGCCCTAGACAGGACGTTCCGAGGATCAACCTCGTGTTGGTTTTTAGGCCCCGTCTAGGATCGGCTTACGATCACCGTACGCGAGCGCGAGGCCCAATCGTGAGTAGTATGATCCGATTATGCGGTGAAAACCCTAAATCGTCGTAGATCATATTAGCTTTATCTTGATCAAGCAGGACCACCATATATTCGGACACCTTGTACGAATCATGGGTGGATCGGCTCTTTGAGCCGATTCACAGGATAACCTGAGAGCCGATCGAGGCTCGTATTTAACGTTTACGTGTGTGCCCTGCATGAAACTAAGCGAGGCATCATCCACACCTTCCTGACCAGGTATAGGTCAGGTGGCACGCCCTTGCGACAGCATCGGGCGCGTGACCGAAGGCTTTGCGGGCCGTCGCTCAGAGGGACTGGGGCCAGCCGCAGCCCTAGTTGTTCCCGGCTCTACTGTGTTGCCAGTCGTTGCTCGACGGTGGGTTTCTGACACCAACACATTCTGGCACGCCCGGTGGGACAATCTTCAACATCCACCGCATCGCCATCTACATCCGAGATGGCGGAAAGCACTCCTGTCAAGTACGAGGATCTGCCTGATGAGCTCAAGAAGAAACATGACGAGATCAAGGCAACCCTCGAAGCCGACCTCATCGGCTCTTTCCACGTAACCCGCTCCCATGGCGTCGGGTGGAAGGGGTTCTCACCTGAAGGCGCACTCGATGGAGTGGACCTGTCCGCTCCGTCGGAAGAACGCACCAGGTCGCCGCGTCGGGAGATCAACTACATGGTGGCTCATTCGCTGCACCGCCACTCTGAAAGCCTGGTGAACACCTTGGAGCGTGTCGCTCTGCGCGTGGTCCAGGAAATCATGAGCCACCGGTATTCTCCGTCGGGACCAGCTCTGGGGACTTTCACGGGAGAGATGCCACTCCAGTCCCATCCACCGCTGCCGCTCGCATGGGCAGCACCAGGAGTGCCGAACTCATCGGCATACGTCGTCTACAAAATTGGTGGTGATCCTAGTGACTACCAATTCCTACCGGAGGCGCCCAAGGAGATCCCGCACGGATACGCGTGCGCATACATACCAGATGGCAGCACCTGGGCACTCTCGAACCAGGCTGCGACAGCAGGGGCCTCTGGAACAGCAGGAGGAACGTCAGGAGCAGATCTTGAGAAGCAAACGTGGCTAGCTAAGTACGCCACTCCGACGAACCTCCAGAGCCCAGCTCCTGCAGTTGGCTCAGAACTCGAAAAGCAAGCATGGCTGGCCAAGTATGCCACCCCTGCGAATCTTCAGGGTCCATCATCTTCGGCCATCACCGCATATGAGATTTGTACGATCCTAAAAGACCAATTCGGCATGATGCCGAAAAGGAGGACAATCGGCTATACCAAGCCGTACCCCAATGAGTACGAATTGATTCCGCTACCCCCCAAGTATCGGCTCCCAGACTTTACAAAGTTTAGTGGATCGGATGGTTTCAGCTCCATCGAGCATGTGAGCCGATATTTGGCACAGCTGGGCACTATCTCAGCATCAGACCAGCTGCGTGTGAGGTTCTTCGCACAGTCCCTCACAGGATCGGCTTTCGGGTGGTACACATCGCTGCCACCGAACCCAGTCCGGACTTGGAAGCAGTTGGAAGAGCAGTTCCACCTTCAGTATCACTCAGAAGCTTCCGAGGCTGGTATTGCCGATCTTACGACAGAAGCGCGGGGAGACAGTGGCAGAATACATCCAGCGCTTCAGGACCATTAGGAACCGATGCTTTTCGGTTCACGTAAGTGAAAAAGAAGCAGTCGAGTTGGCGGTGGTGGGTCTCTCATCATCGATCAAGGACGTGGCCTCCCAAGCAGATTACCCTTCGTTGGCGCACATGGTGCAGAAGCTGTCAGCATATGAACAGCGCCACCCAGATGTTTACCAGGACAAATTCAAGCGCGCGGTGGTCCTGGTTGAGGCAGACGAAGATGAAGGTGCTATGGGACATCAGGAAGTAGCAGTGGCTGAATGGACTCGGACGACAAGCCCCGTGTCCTGTAAGTGGGTGAAGCCACAAGTTCCTCCAAAAGGGTTCGACTTCGACGTGACCAAAGCTGAGCAGATTTTCGACCTCTTGCTCGCGGAGAAGCAGCTGAAGGTACCCGAAGGCCACAAGATCCCCACGGTGCAGGAGCTGAACGGAAAGCCATACTGCAAATGGCATAACACGTTCTCCCATACCACCAACGACTGCAGGGTGTGGCGTCAGCAGATCCAAATGGCGATAGAAAAAGGACGGCTAATTTTTAACCAGTACGCCATGAAGGTCGACACACACCCTTTTCCCGCCGTTAACATGGTCGAGTACACTTACCATGAAGAGTGCCAGCCAGATTTCTCGTGCAATATCAACATGGTGGGACCTGGGCACCACTCTGGTAAGGACGAAGATGAGGGTAGCTGCTCTCATAGCAAAGACACAGAGGAAGCCGCTCCACGCGATCGGCTCCGCCAAGATGGCAAGCGCTACGTCACATAGGGAGAAGTGAAGAACATAAGATATCAGCGACCTCTCTCTGATCACCTCCTCAACAAGTATGTGAGTCAGTATGACCAACGCCGACGATCCGGCGAGGATGATGAAAGAGATCGTCTGGCTAGAGAAGCCAGAAGACATCGTCGGCACGATCGCGATGAGGAGGAGCACGAGCGCCGTGCCAAGGAGAAGTCAAGGGAGCGAGACGACGTGGACAGGCACTGGGACTGCCCCTTCTTCAGACACTGCTGGGATTCAGGAATGAGCCGATTGCCTACAATCGGCAATTGCCCAGAATGCAACCAGAAGAAGAAGGAGACAGCCAACGTGTCTGTGTTCAAGCGCCTAGGGCCTCTCCTGCCACAAAGCAAACGCGCTGAGTCACCTCGGTTGGAAGATCTCGAGGATTCAGAAGACGAAGGAGAAGAAGAAGACAGGTACCACCGGCCAAGGTGGTGCCCTGATGGACTCAGCCGTTCCCAAAAGCGCAGGGTTCAGCGATTGCGCGGCCTGGAGGAAGCAGAAAGGTTATACTTGCATACGCTAAGGAAGGCGCGACCTGATCTGGCTGCGAAAGTTCAGCGAACCCTGGATGAAGAGGGTCATCCACAAAGAAAAGAGTGGCGCCCCAAGCAAAGGAAAGCCGATGATGAGACGTCGGCTGGTACAAACATGGTGCTCGTCCTTCCGACGAAGCTTCGTGCTCCACGATTACACGATGCACTCAAGGTGGGCGACAGCAAGCGCACCAACATGATAAAATCAGAGATTGGGCTGGTTTTATCCACTGGCCTAACCGTATAGCTGGAGCAAAACAATGAGCAAGTATGGCGAGGCTGATCCTTGTGATCGGCCCCAAAAAGTTTATGGAGGAACATTACAAAACCTTCATCGAGCAAACAACATGGAGGCCGATTCCAGCAATCGGCCAAAATTATCCTCACCATCCGTCCTGCCTTGGTTCAACGCCAATCTAACAGGCGATGGATTCACGTCGGCTGATGAGCTGGAGGAAGTGCACAATGGTCCTAACAGAGCCGACGTTCACATAGAGTGCCCTGGCTAATCATAGAGCCGATTTCAGCGATTCACTGCGGAATCGGCTCGGGGGCACCTACATGGATACAACACGAGGATATGAAGAGAAAGTATCTTCCCAATGCCCAGCAGCTCAAGATATCTTTCGATGATGGGTATTGAAGTATGGGGGCCGATACATAAATCGGCCGTAAAAATTCATAAAATTTTTAAGCACAGGCGATGCGCAGACATCGACTTTAGAACTGAGGGACAAAGCCGACGCGCAGCCGTCGACTCTGGCTACATGCCCAGATTTTCGCCGAGACGGTTTTCAGTTCAGCTTCGGGAGCTTCTGTGTTCTTGAAGGCAATGGACCATGAGAGTAGCTTCGGCTGCGATGAGCCGACAGCCCTTCGCGACAGTTCAGCAAAAGCATCAATTGAGCATGCGAGACGTTAGCGTTCAATGAAGAAAGCTGATCCAGCTGATCCACGGGGCAAGTTTGGCTAACTCTGTCTCGGATTACCAGATTACCTGAGGTCAAAGCCTTTCCTAATTGGATCCTTGCAGCCTCGCTGATGTCCTCGCCTTGATTAAGGCTCGGGGGGCAGCTAATTGGGTGAATGCTCCATTTTTCGGGAGCCGTTTTGAGTTCCATCGGCTGACCCTGTATTACGGTCTTCTCCAAAAACGCTGAGCTGCTTGCAGAGGAAGACTGCTAAGGCTACGGAGGAGTGAAATTGAACTAATTGACAGACAAATCGGGAAAACAATTTTCATTAGTTCAAAGGAGCAGCTCTACAAGGAAGAGCCGATGGCTCTCAAAAGAGGGATCTGGTGCCTAGTGCACTGCTACTACTAGTCCTACTCTACTAGTCGTCGCTGTCCTCATCATCACCGTCGTCGATGTCGTCGGCGCTGCTCCCAGGAAGCTCCTCGTCGCTGCTACCCCAGCCTTTGGTCGGAGCTTCGTCTTCCTCGCCATCATCATCATCCTCGCTGTCCGCCCAAGAGCGGAAGCGCTTCGTCGGCGGATATCCAGCAGAGGAGGAGGAATCATCTTCCTCCTCCTCCTCTTCTCCTTCCTCGTCGTCATCGTCGTCTTCGCTGTCCGCCCACATGCGGGAGCGCTTCTTCGACGGGAGCCTGGCGGAGGGGGAGGCCTTGGTCTTCTTTTCTTCTCCTTCTTTCTTCTCCTTGTCAGAGGAGATGGGGTTCGCCCCGGAGTGGAGGTCGTCCTCTTTCTTGTTCTTCGGCGACGATTGGAGGGGGAGGCCTGAGGCAGAGGAGGAAGAGGAAGACATGGCTACAGGGGAAGAGGGTTTTTTGGCGCCGATGGACAGAGCAGAGCAAGGGGATGGAGTGGTGAACCGTTTGGCACAGATAAATAAAGGGAGTGTAGTGGAGATTTAATGCCATGACGGTTCTCGAGGACGTGATGCCGAAATTGTCAATTCATACAGAGAAGCCCGGGAGGCGAGGCGTAATGATGGAAGATTCTGCGGCAGTTCTGCTCTGCCACGACATGACCCGACGAAAGAAAAGCGTAATGATTTTGGAAATGTCATTTCCAAAACCAGGGGGGCATGTGTTATCACCAGGATTTGACCGAGCCAGAGGTTGGCCGCGATCAAGATGGACTTGAAGAATATATATATATGGAGGAAATACGTGAATCGGCCTGTTATACCAAGTTGGGCTAAACTGCCCGTGTATCTGTAACATATTAGATCGCATCTTAGTTTAGAAGTTAGAGTTTTACCCGTGCACGGTTTAGTGCACGCCCACATTAGAAAGTCCCCTGGACTATAAATATGTATCTAGGGTTTATGGAATAAACAACAACCAACGTTCAACACAAACAAATCTCGGCGCATCGCCAACTCCTTCGTTTCGAGGGTTTCTACCGGTAAGCACCATGCTGCCTAGATCGCATCTTGCGATCTAGGCAGCAGAAGCCTATCCCCGTTGTTCATGCGTTGCTCGTGCTAAAGCCTTTTTGATGGCGAGCAACGTAGTTATCTTAGATATGTTAGGGTTAGCATTGTTCTTCGTATAATATGCTATCGTCGTGCGACCCTTGCATGTCTAGCCGCCCTTACACCTATCCTAGGTGTAGGGGCGGCACCCCGCTTGATCATGGTTTAGTAGATTCGATCCGTTACGGTTTGTTGACTGCCAAAACCCACCGGCGGGCAGCGGCCTTGTCAACACCGTAGAGCCGGGAAGAGCCTAGAGTTGCGGCTGGCTGAGACCCCTCCGAGCGACGGCCCGCAATGCTCTTCTGGTCACACGCGGCGATGCGAAGTGCAAGGGCGTGCCACCTGACCTATACCTGGTCAGGAAGGTGATGTGGATGCCTCGCTTAGTTTCTGCGGGGCATACATGTAAACGTTAAATACGAGCCTCGATCGGCTCTCAGGTTATCCTGTGAATCGGCTCAAAGAGCCGATCCACCCATGATTCGTACGGGGTGCACGAATACTTGGTGGTCCTGCTTGATCAAGATAAAGCTAATGAGATCTAAGACGATTTAGGGTTTTCACCGCATAATCGGATCATCCTACTCTAGGTTGGGCCTCGCGGCCACGCACGGTGCTCGTAAGCCGATCCTAAACAAGGCCTAAAATCCAACATGAAGTTGATCCTCGGAACATCCTGTTTAGGACTTGCGAACGCCACCCTACGTGCCACTTGGATCCTCCCCCCTTTGTAAGGCCTAACTATTGCAGATATTAAACTAATCCTTGCAGAGCAAGGAGCAATCGTAACGGATCAGATCTACTGAATAATGATCAAGCGGGGTGCCGCCCCCACACCCGGGATAGGTGTGAGGACGGCTAGATATGCAAGGATCGCACTACGTAAGCATGCTTAAACGAAGAACAATGCTAATCCTAACACATCTATGATAACTACGTTGCTCGCCATCAAAAGCGCTTCAGTACGAGCAACGCACGAACAACGTGGGGCTTGTGCTGCCTAGATCGCAAGATGCGATCTAGGCAGCATGTCGCTTACCTGATAGAAACCCTCGAGACGAAGGAGTTGGCGATGCGCCGAGATTGGTTTGTTTTGGGTTGAACGTGAGTTGTTGTTTATTCCATAAACCCTAGGTACATATTTGTAGTCCAGGGGACTTTCTAATGTGGGCGTGCACCAAACCGTGCACGAGTAAGATTCTACTTTCTAAACTAAAAAGCGATCTAATTATTTTACAGATACAAGGGCAATTAAACCCAACTTGGTATAACAGGCCGATTCACGTAATCCTCCATGTATATTTCTTTAAGCTCATCTTGATTGCGGCCCACCTCTGACTCGGTTAAATCCTGGTGATAACACATGCCCCCCTGGTTTTGGAATTGGTAATTCCAAAATCACTCTGCTTTCCTTCGTCGGGTCATGTCGTGGCAGAACCGTCGCAGTATCCCACATGATGATGCCTTGCCTTCTCAACTTCTCCGCGTGACCTGGCAGTTTTTTTTTTTAGGCATCACTTCCTCGGAAACTGCTGTGGCATTGAATTTCCACTATATCCTCCTTTGATTTAACCGCTCTGAACAGTTCTCCTCTGTACCTCCTTCGCATTAGCACTCCAAAAGCCCTTCCCACCACCATGTCTTCTTCCTCCTCTGCCCCATCGGATCTTGCCAGCCAATCCTCCACGTCCCGTGAGCCGACGCCGGAGTGCGACGCGGCGGCGGTCCACGCGGCCAACACCCGCCGCGCCATTGCGGCCGGAGAGGAGTCAGACCACGACTTCTCTATCTGGTCCGAGGACGACCAGTCCTCGACGGACGGGGAGAGCGACCTCCGCTTCCTCGCCGTTGGGGAAACGGAGGAGGAGAGTGACGACGACAACTTCTCCTGCGACTTCACCTCTTCCGGGAAGGAGGAGGAGCAGGAAGAGGAGGAGGACGACGACGACGAGAGCTCCTCCGACGAGCCGCCGGCCAAGCGGTTCTGCCCTTGGCCGGGCAATCTTAGCGACTTCGACAGCGATGAGGACGATGCTGACGAAGAAGATGAAGACAACGAGGGCCCGGTCGGCGGCCCTTGGAGCGACGACGAGCCCGCCGGGAGCAGCGCTGATAGCGGCGATGACGGCGACGACGAGGGCAGTGATGGCCCATAGATAGGACCTCTAGAATAGGGCCAGTAGTAGTAGATGGGGCAATGGATCCCCTAGTATTCCCCTTTTGAGAGCAATTAGCTCTTTATGTAAGAAATCTCATCTAATCAATGAAGAACTTTTCCCCAATTTTGATTTTGCCGATTCCTTTTGAGTTTAATTGAGCCGATTCCCCCTTCTACTGACCTTGCCGATTCGTCCCCTTTGCCAATGCGTAATGAGCCGATCGCACCACATCGGTCCTTTGAAATTCACCCTTCTCTTCTTCAGCTGATGATTTTCTAAATCTGGTGGAAAATGCAGGATCTTCAGGAAAACCTTTGAACTTTTCCAACCAAACCCAATAATTCTTTTCAGTACCCGTCATTGTGAAGAAGGTTGCAATGAAGGATCAGCCGATGGTATCCCCATCTTTATCCACTAGGCCTGTTGCCCCCCGAGTCTCACTCGAGGCGAGAATGTCAGGGAGAGTGCGCCACAGCCGATCCTCTTTCTTCCTCCGACAGCCGATAATCTTCCGTTTCAGCTGAACTAGCCCCACAGATTGGAAATCCCGGATTTGGTGGAGACTTGATAAACATCGCCCGACTAGAGTCGATGGCTACGCATCGGCTATTTCTTGATTCTGAAGTCGATGCCCTTGCATCGGCTGTGCCAAAAATGTTTTTTTTTTTATTTGGCCGATTTTTCTTAATCGGCCCCCAATGTCTCTCTGCACGCATGTTCATCTAATTATATGCCCCCCGAGCCGATACCTGCTGGATGACTGCAGATATCGGCTTGTATGGATAGCCAGGGCACTGCACTTGCACGTCGGTTTCGCAAAAATCCATGCTGACTCTCGTCTACCGACGTGGCCACTGCTCAGTAGATCGGTGCTGAACGCAAGCAGAACATGTGGTGAAGGTAATTTTGGCCGATTGCCGGAATCGGCCTCCATATCCATTTGAACGCTGTCCGAAGTCCGTAGCGTTCCTCCATAATTTTTGGGGCCGATCACAAGGATCAGCCTCGCCTGGCTTGCTCATTGGTTCAATCTTGCTACTTGGCCAGGCTGGATAAAACCAACCCAACCTCAGACTTGATGCGCTTGCTGTCGTCCACCTTGAGTGCACCGTAGAGTCGTGGAGCACTAAGCTCTGTCGGCAAGACGAGTACCATGTTTGTGCCAGCCGATGTCTCATCATCGGCTTTCCTCTGTTTGGGCGCCACTCCATTTTTCGTGGACGACCCTCTTCATCCAGGGTTCGCTGAACCTTCGCAGCCAGATCAGGTCGTGCCTTCCTTAGCGTATGCAGGTATAACCTTTCGGCTTCCTCCAGGCCGCGCAATCGCTGAACCCTGCGTTTTTGGGAACGGCTGAGTCCGTCAGGGCACCACCTTGGCCGGTGGTACCTGTCCTCTTCTACTTCTCCCTCGTCTTCTGAATCCTCAAGATCTGCCCAACGAGGTGACTCAGCGCGTTTGCTTTGTGGCGGGAGAGGCCCTAGGCGCTCGAACACAGATACGTTGGCTGCCTCCTTCTTCTTCTTGTTGCATTCTGGGCAATTGCCGATTGTGGGCAATCGGCTCATTCCTGAATCCCAGCAGTGTCTGAAGAAGGGACAGTCCCAGTGCCTGGTGTTGTCGTCTTGCTCCCTTGATGTTTCCGTGGCACAGCGCTCGTGCTCCTCCTCATCGCGATCCTGCCGACGATGTCTTCTGGCTTCTCTAGCCAGACGATCCCCTCTATCATCATAATTGGACCGTCGGCGTTGGTCATGCCGACTCACATATTTGTTGAGGAGGTGGTCAGAGAGAGGCCGTTGATATCTTATGTTCTTCACCTCTCCCTCTGTGACGTAGCGCTTGCCATCATGACGGAGCCGATCGCGTGGAGCGGCCTCCTCTGTATCCTTGCTATGAGAGCAGCTGCCCTCATCTCCATCTTTGCCAGAGTGGTTCCCAGGTCCTACCATGTTGATGCTGAACGAGGGACCTGGCTGGCAACCCTCAGGGTAGGTGACTTCCACCATGTTAACGGCGGGGAAGGGTTGGGTGTCGACCTTCATGGCGTACTGGTTGAAAATTAGGCGCCCCTTCTCTATCGCCGCTTGGATGTGCTGACGCCACACCCTGCAGTCGTTGGTGGCATGGGAGAGCGAGTTGTGGAATTTGCAGTACGGCTTTCCGTTTAGCTCTTTCGCCGTAGGGAACTTGAGACCTTCGGGAATCGTCAAGCTGTTTCTCCTTGAGCAGGAGGTCGAAGATTTGTTCGGTCTTGGTCACGTCAAAATCAAATCCCCGGGCGGCCCTGGTGGCTTTACCCATTTGCGGGACACGGGGGTTCCTCCCCGAGTCCACTCAGCCTCTTGCTACTTCTTGGTCTCCCGCGAGCACTTCATCTTCCTCCGTATCGACCATGACCACTTGCACGCTTGAACTTGTCTTGGTACAGGTCCGGGTGGCGCTGTTCATATGCTGATAGTTTCTGAACCATGTGCGCCAGCGAGGGATAATCTGCTTGGGAGGCCATGTCCTTGAGCTGTGTGGCAAGGCCTGCTACTGCCAACTCGACTGCTTCCTTTTCAGTTATACGAACCGAATAACATCGGTTCCTAAGATTCCTGAAGCGCTGGATGTACTCTGTCACCGTTTCCCCGCGCTTCGATGTAGTTGTGCTAGATCGGCAATGCCGGACTCGGAAGCCTCCGAATGGTATTGCATATGGAGCTTGTTCTTCCAATTGCTTCCAAGATTGGATGGAGTTTGCTTCGGCAAAGAGGTGTACCATCCAAAGCGAGATCCCGTGAGGGACTGTGAAAAGAGCCTCACGCGTAGCTGATCCGACACACGAAGCCGGTCCTAGTTGAGCCAAATATCGGCCGACGTGCTCGATGGAGGCTGGAGCCATCGATCCACTGAATTTGGAGAAGTCGGGGAGCCGATATTTAGGTGGCAGCGGGATCATCTCGTAATCGTCGGGGTACGGCTTGGAATAGCCGACTCGCCCTTCTTTTCGGCACCATGCCGAACTGGTCTCTCGGTATGGTGCGATCTGATCCGCTTGTGCTTGGCTGTAGGAGTTGCACTCGGAGATTCGCCGGGGTGGCGTATTTAGCCAGCCATGTTTGCTTTTCCAGCTACGAGCCAACCGCGGGAGCTGGGCTCGGGAGTTTCGTCGGTGTGGCGTACTTAGTTAGCCACGTCCGCTTCTCAAGCTGCGTTGGCGACGTTCCTCCTGTCTTCGCCGGAGTCCCCGATGTCGTGGCCTGGTTTGTGAGTGCCCGGCTACCACAATCGGCACATACGTGCACGCGTATCCTTCGGGGATCTCCTTAGGCGCCTCGATCAAGAACTGGTAGTCACTAGGGTCACCACCAATCTTGTAGACGACGAATGCCGGTGTAGTCGGCACTTCAGCGGGTGCTGCCAACACATATGGCAGCGGTGGACGGGACTGGAGTGGCAACTCTCCTTGATGAGTCCCGAGAGCTGGTCCGACGGCGAGTGCCGGTGGCTCATGATCTCTCGGATTACGCGCGGAGCGACACGCTCCAACACGTTGACCAAGTTTTCGAGTGGCGGTGTAGCGAGTGAGCCACCAAGTAGTTGATCTCCTCGCCGCGGTCCCCGGTGCGTTCCTCCGACGGGGCGAGAGGTCTATCCCATCGGGTGCACCTTGCGGTGAGAATCCCTTACATCCGATGCCATGGGAACGGGTTCTGCGAAAAGAGCCGATGAGGTCGGCTTCGAGGGTGGCCTTGATCTCGTTGTATTGCTTCTTGAGCTCGTCGGGCGGCTCCTCGTAGGTGAGCGGCGTGCCGTCCGCCATCTCGGATGTAGATGGCGATGTGGTTGACGTAGACGTTTGTCCCACCGGGCGTGCCGAGAATGTGTTGACTGCCAAAACCCACCGGCGGGCAGCGGCCTTGTCAACACCGTAGAGCCGGGAAGAGCCTAGAGCTGCGGCTGGCTGAGACCCCTCCGAGCGACGGCCCGCAATGCTCTTCTGGTCACACGCGGCGATGCGAAGTGCAAGGGCGTGCCACCTGACCTATACCTGGTCAGGAAGGTGATGTGGATGCCTCGCTTAGTTTCCTGCAGGGCATACATGTAAACGTTAAATACGAGCCTCGATCGGCTCTCAGGTTATCCTGTGAATCGGCTCAAAGAGCCGATCCACCCATGATTCGTACGGGGTGCACGAATACTTGGTGGTCCTGCTTGATCAAGATAAAGCTAATGAGATCTACGACGATTTAGGGTTTTCACCGCATAATCGGATCATCCTACTCCGAGGTTGGGCCTCGCGGCCACGCACGGTGCTCGTAAGCCGATCCTAAACAAGGCCTAAAAACCAACATGAAGTTGATCCTCGGAACATCCTGTTTAGGACTTGCGAACGCCACCCTACGTGCCACTGGATCCTCCCCCCCTTTGTAAGGCCTAACTATTGCAGATATTAAACTAATCCTTGCAGAGCAAGGAGCAATCGTAACGAATCAGATCTACTGAATAATGATCAAGCGGGGTGCCGCCCCCACACCCGGGATAGGTGTGAGGACGGCTAGATATGCAAGGATCGCACTACGTAAGCATGCTTAAACGAAGAACAATGCTAATCCTAACACATCTATGATAACTACGTTGCTCGCCATCAAAAGCGCTTCAGTACGAGCAACGCATGAACAACGTGGGGCTTGTGCTGCCTAGATCGCAAGATGCGATCTAGGCAGCATGTCGCTTACCGATAGAAACCCTCGAGACGAAGGAGTTGGCGATGCGCCGAGATTGGTTTGTTTTGGGTTGAACGTGAGTTGTTGTTTATTCCATAAACCCTAGGTACATATTTATAGTCCAGGGGACTTTCTAATGTGGGCGTGCACCAAACCGTGCACGAGTAAGATTCTACTTTCTAAACTAAAAAGCGATCTAATTATTTTACAGATACAAGGGCAATTAAACCCAACTTGGTATAACAGGCCGATTCACGTAATCCTCCATGTATATTTCTTTAAGCCCATCTTGATTGCGGCCCACCTCTGACTCGGTTAAATCCTGGTGATAACACGGTTGCTCCTTGATTCTTCAAAGATTAGTTTAATATCTGCAATAGTTAGGCCTTACAAAGGGTTGGAGGATCCAGCGGCGTGTAGGGTGTAGTTTGCTAGCCCTAGACAGGACGTTCCGAGGATCAACCTCGTGTTGGTTTTTAGGCCCCGTCTAGGATCGGCTTACGATCACCGTACGCGAGCGCGAGGCCCAATCGTGAGTAGGATGATCCGATTATGCGGTGAAAACCCTAAATCGTCGTATATCATATTAGCTTTATCTTGATCAAGCAGGACCACCATATATTCGGATACCTTGTACGAATCATGGGTGGATCGGCTCTTTGAGCCGATTCACAGGATAACCTGAGAGCCGATCGAGGCTCGTATTTAACGTTTACGTGTGTGCCCTGCAGAAAACTAAGCGAGGCATCATCCACACCTTCCTGACCAGGTATAGGTCAGGTGGCACGCCCTTGCGACAGCATCGGGCGCGTGACCAGAAGGCTTTGCGGGCCGTCGCTCAGAGGGACTGGGGCCAGCCGCAGCCCTAGTTGTTCCCGGCTCTACTGTGTTGCCAGTCGTTGCTCGACGGTGGGTTTCTGACGCCAACAGATGGATAGTTCCATCCCCTTCATAGCTGTTATTCGTAACACATTCAATAATTTTCATGGGTATCTTGAAAGCAGTACTTTCAGTAGGTGGATTTAAAATATCACAAGCATCATTAGAGTTATCGCATATGGGAGATAAAGTATTATCAGAGCAAATTTTCTCCCCTAAAGATGGGAAGCTAAAAACATCATAAAAACTAGCTTCCCCAAGCTTAGACTTCTCCATAGCATTAGCAGTAATTGCGTTCATACTAATAACATTGCTACTAGCATGCAAATAAGGTTCCATAGGTTTTTTAATTTTCGCATCACACAATTAATGTCTTAACTGAGGAAATAGATTAAAAAGCTCACTGTTATTTTCCATTATGCCTAACTAGTGAAAAATAAAAACAAGAAACAAAAAGATGCAATTGCAGGATCTAAAGGAAATAGCTTCGAGCACTCACACACCGGCAACAGTGCTAGGAAATATCTTAGTAGTCGGAGGATGTGAATACCTTTTACCTTACCTCCCCGGCAACGGCGCCGAGAAAATAGCTTGATGTCTACGCACGCTTCTATTCTTGTAGACGGTGTTGGGCCTCCAAGAGCGAGAGGTTTGTAGAATAGCAGACAAGTTTCCCTTAAGTGAATCACCCAAGGTATATCGAACTCGGGGAGGTAGAGGTCAAAGATATCCCTCTCAAGCAACCCGGCAATTACGATACAAGAAGTCTCTTGTGTCCCCAACACACCTAATACACTTGTCAGATGTATAGGTGCACTAGTTCGGCGAAGAGATAGTAAGATGCAAGTGATATGGATGAATATGAGTGGTAATAACAATCTGAAATAAATATGGCAGCAAGTAAACAAGCAGTAGAACAGTAAATAAATGGTGATTCGATATTTGGAAACAAGGCCTAGGGATCATACTTTCACTAGTGGACTCTCTCAACATTGATCACATAACTGAATAAATAAATGCTACTTTATACACTCTCTTGTTGGATAACGAACACCATTCATTGTGTAGGGCTACAAAAGCACACCTCAAGCCGGAGTAAACAAGCTCCACAACATCCGGAGTTCATATTAAAGTAACATCTAGAGTGCATAATAGACCGTTGCAATTTAGACCGAGTACTAATATAGCATACTCACTGTCAACAATAGCTATGAAAGGGGGAATAGATCGCATCAATACTATCATAGTAATAGTTAACTTCATAATCTAGAAGAGATTATAATCATAACCTACGCCAAGTACTACATGATGCACACACTATCAACATTACATCATGAAGGAGGAATAGACTACTTTAATAACATCACTAGAGTAGCACATAGATTAATAGTAATACAAAGCTCATGATCACATAAAGATCAAACCATGGGAGAGAGAGATGTACCACATAGCTACCGGTAGAGCCCTCAGCCTCGGGGGAGAACTACTCCCTCATCATCATGGGAGACAGCAGCGGCGATGAAGATGGCGGTGGTGTCGATGGAGATTACTCCGGGGGCAATTCCCCGTCCCGGCAGGGTGCCGGAACAGAGACTTCTGTCCCCCAAATTGGAGTTTCGCGATGGTGGCGGCGTCCCTGGAGTCTTTCTGGATTTTCATCAATCGGTCTCGCGTTTTTAGGTCGCGAGGGACTTTATAGGCGAAGAGGCGGCGTCGGAGGGGCACCAGGGCGCCCTCCCCATAGGCCGGCGCGGCCAGGGGTCCACCCGCGCGGCCCTGTGGTCTGGGGGCCCTGGGACTCCTCTCCGTCTCCCCTTCGGTGTTCTAGTCCGTCTCGGTGAAATAAGATATTTGGCTTTCGTTTCGTCGAATTCCGATAATATTGCCCGAACAGCCTTTCTGGAACCAAAAACAGCAGAAGACAGGAACTGGCACTGTGGCATCTTGTTAATAGGTTAGTTCCGGAATATTCATGAAATCATTATAAAGTGCGAGCAAAACATGTAGGTATTGTCATAAAACTAGCATGGAACATCAGAAATTATAGATACGCTGGAAACGTATCAGATGACCATACTATTTCGTTGTCAGATGTTTTCTAATAATGAATGGCGAATTAAAAGGTGAATTTGACTTGATCACAACAGAGTTGTGGGAATGACACTAATGTTCCCACTTGAGTTAAGTTAGGAAAATGAAGAGTCTTTGTTTACTAAATGCTTATGAAATAAAATTGGCTTTATGCAAATAAACCTAGAGCTTAGAACCCTCTTACTAAAATTGTTAGTACTTACACTAGTATTAGTTTGCGAGTACTTTAAAGTACTCATGGTTGTGTCCCTGGCTATTCAAATGGCCAGACTATGAAGAGGAGAACCAGTACCAGGAGGATGGACAGCAGGACGTCTATGATAACTAGGACTACTCCTGACGTCAAGCGTTGCTCGTGGAACAGATGGACCGCTACTACGTTTCCTCCGCTGTGTATTTTGTAATTGATCATTAGATCAACTATTATTGTAAGACTGGATCATGTGATCCTTTGATGTAAGACAATTATGGTTTGTAATGAATGATGTTCTGTGATATCAATCTATTATGTCTCGCAAAAACAATATTCCTGGGATTGCGATGTACGGCATAATAGGCATCTGGAATTAAAAATCCGGGTGCAAGTTGGTATCAGAGCCATTGTTTGACCTTAGGAGACCCTAGTTAGAATGGACAAAAGGGTGGGTATGCAGGGTCGTGGAGAAGGCAGTGATTGGCTTGGATCTTACACCTGGCCCCACACCAAGGAAGTGTGGATGAGAAACGTGTCTCGGTTGGTATCAAGGATAAGTTCTCTTATGGGAAAAGTAACGCACCTCTGCAGAGGTATCGAACTGTGGCAGTCACTCCTTGTTCCGGGAAGGGGACTACGAACGCGGCAGGAAAGGAACACCATGAAGTTTGGTTCAACCTGTGAAGACTGGCAGGCATAGTTTTCTGAATAAAATAAACCTTTTGAAGAAATGTTTGCGAAACATGCATTGATCGGAGATTTTCTGATCAATGGTCGTAGCTAGTGCGTCAAACACATTTTTCCTTTTGAGCTTGCTGAGTACCTCTGTACTCACTTTCTTTCGACACCCTCGCTAGACTGTGATAATAAAGTGGAGGCCACTGACGGAGCACCGGAAGGCGACTACGAGCTGGTCTATGAAGAACCTAATCTGTCCGGAGGAGTGGAAGGCGTGGACTATGGGATAGTCTACGGGCCCGACAATAATGAGGCGGAGTAGTGTCATACCCTAGTGACATAGAGCCGAGCAGCGTAGAAACTTACCTAAATAAGTTGTTGAGCTCATTTTACTATTTATGCTGGTTTGTAATGAACTTAAGTAGTACCTTAGGGTGTTCTCATCGGACCTGTGAGAATACCAACTTGTTAAGTCCTTGAGTGTAATATAATCTCGAGTGTTATGACCTGTAATGTTTCTGTTGTACCACTCTGAGGGATGTGATATTTGTGAAGAGGTCCCTTCATGAAGATCATATCAACGACTTGTATACTACAACATGCAGTGGTATGCTGGGTCACCGCAGAAGACCCCGACCAACAGCACTGGTACCGGCGCAGCTCCACCTTCCAAGCGCCAGAAGGTAGCTAGCACGGGTCCTTCGCGGCAGAGGAAGAAGAAGACCATTCCCATCTCTTCCGGGTGAGTTATGATTGAATTGTTTCCGGTTTAAACTTGTGTCTCCGGTATCTTTTTCAGCTAACATCTTTTCCTCTTCTACTTTCAGGGCTCCGCTTGAGCTTACCCGGAGCACCCCTGGCAGGACCCGGCTTCCCCAGAACACCATCCAAACTCAAGATAACAGTGAAGAAGATGATGATCCCCTCGTTGTGCCCAGTCCTTCTAAGGACGAACGCCGTACCTCTCACGCAAGTCCGGCACACTCTGGTGCCGGCAAATCTCCTTCCCCCTCGGGGACCCACAGCAAGTGAGGGGAACACGGCCCCTGAACCTGAAGATCACCGTGCAGAGGGGGATTTTACCTCGCCTCCGGATCCAGAGACCCCCGGCGCCGACAACATGGGCGCCGGTACAGATCAAGACGGATGGCCGGAACCTTCAGTGGTTCTGCCCGTCCCTGAGAAAACTGCTGAAGTGCCAACTGCTTCACCAAAAACGACTTCCTCCTCTGTTCCACCGGCAGGTTCCAAGCCGGCCTCTCCTGCCAAAGGCTCACCTGCTCCGCCGCCGACATCTTCCAAGAAGCCTCCAACTGCTCCTACTACCAAGAAGGTCTCATCGCGAAGGGGCGCCACAGTTACCACGGAGCAGCTTTCCGGCGCCCTTCAGGCCACCGTGGCTCAGCCAACCAGCTCCCGAACGCTTACACTGCACATCAGCCGAGTTGCGGCTTCTATCAGCGAGAAGATATCCGCGCAAACCGGTCAGATCATCGAGCTGAACCGCGGAGAAGCTAATCTGGAGTCGCGCAAGAAGCTGTTTGAGGAGCTGCTATGGGAGCACCGCGGCCTCTCTGAGACTCATGCCGCACTCCAGCTGACCCACAGCCAATGCAAAGGTTTGTTCTTTACTTGCTTTTCTTCTCTGACCGGTTTCTTTCATACCAGTTCTGCCTTCGTAGAACTTTGTTAACCGGCTTCTTTTTCAGCAGCCCCGCCTCCGGAAGCTTCCCAGCTTGATGAGCTCATCGACCGGGTCGCCGCTCTCCAAGGTTTGTTGCATTCATCAGTTTCTTTTCCCTTGTTCATTTTCCACTTTGTTGACTTATTTTATTTCGGTTTCCAGCCGAGAAGGAGAAGCTCTCCCTCTAGCACCAGAACGAGCTGCAGGCTCAGAAGAATGAGACTGCCAGGCTTAAGGAAGAGCTGATCCAGGCTAGGCTGCGGCACAATAGCGCGCTTAAAGAGACCATCAAGGCCGGCAAAGCCGAGGTGAAATAAGCCAAGGCCGCGCTGATCGAGTTGCAAGAGGGGGAGGTCCAGGTGCTCCAAGACCGGTTGCAGCAGCAGATCAAGGAGGAGAGGGACCTGCGGGAGCTGGAGGCAGCGGAACAATGCGCTGGAGCTGGTCCAGATTAACCACGGCCGGATTATCAAAGACTTGGATGACAAGATCCGGAGTAAGTATTTTTTTTCTCTTTCTTTGTAAGGTTTCTTTTCTCGCCAGTTTATTCTTACACCGGTTTCTTTAGTTCTTTTCTGCAGTCATCTTCGCTGAGTCGCAAGAACGTGGTGAAGAGGCCATTGCTAAGGTCAGGGTCGAGGATCCGGCTTCTGATGCCGCCCCCTGGACCACTGAAGAGTATATCACAGCTCCCTCCGCCCGCGTGACCTACATGAAGAAGCTTGCCAAGCTCTCAGATATTGCCATCAAAGTCTTCAAGTGCACTTCAGCAGACTCGCTGGCCACAGCAACACTTAAATCAGTCGGTACAGATTAGGGCCATAGCAGCTGAACCATACTTTGGTTGGAACTATAAGCAACTAAGAAGTGTGCAACACTACTAAAAGACCTGGTCACATGTGCCACTTAAAAAGAAATGAAGTTCAAGCGTAAGAAGGTACGCATGTCACGGAAGAGAACTCCTTCAGGTGCACGGTCGTATTCTGTACTTTGTAGTGCCTTGGCGAGGATGAGCGGGTCAGTCTTGAGCTGGACCTGTCCCATGCCCCCATGGAGCTGCCGCTTGTATAGCTTCAGAACACAGCAACAGCTTCTGCATGCACTGCACTGGCCGCATAGTTTAATCTCCCTGCACGGCTGCACCCGACTGCTTATTTGATGCTGTAATCCAGTAATTATTAGGGAAAGCTATAATGATAAAAACGTTCGCATTTTAGTGTACGATTTGACAGCCGTCCGATTTTTTACCCGTGGATGGAACACTACTGGACTAAGCATCTTCAAGATACAACACGATCAGACAAAAGATTTCTGAAGGCATAATACTGCATAGCACAGAAGAATTCTGAAGGCACTTAGCATCAATAGAGAGTGTCGATCCAACATCAGAAGTACGGAGTAGTAGAAAACAAAACCGAGTGCGTAAATCCAAATCCAAGTGGCAAATTCTTCTAAACAGTTCCCAGGAAGCACCGAGTAAGTGGGACTATTACTCCTACGCATGGTATCATCATCCTACACAGTGGCAAGGCACCACACCGTGTCGTCTTTGAAAAATAGGAAACCAAATAGCACTGCACGCTTCCCCGACCCAGGAGCTCTCTCTTCTCGGTCAAAACTCACAAATGTTGACAGAGGCAGGAGCGGTCCTTCAAGTTCCTCGATCTCTCTGCCGGAGTCAGCCTTGGCTTCAGCACTAGCGTCAGGATTGGCGGCACTGGAAGTTTCAGTGGCACTTGGGTTAACCACTGGCGCGGCGCTGGCCGGAGGAGCAAGAGGAATCCTGGCGGCAGGCTTGAACTGAACCAGTATCACGGTTGAGTTGTCCCTCGACCTGAAGCAATGGCTAAGAAGCCCCTCACAAATGGTACGCAGATCTGTTGTCCCCTGTGTTGAGACACCAGACATGTGCTACATGAGTGACAGTTCTATCAACAAATGCATAGAAGGAAAAACATGATACCAATCCATTGTAGGCTTTAGGTATCAATCAACTGTTCGAATAGCATACATGAGCAGATAGATTCTAAATGGCCTTTCCAGTATAATTTTTGTTCTTTACTTCAGTGACAAGGAAGAATGAGTAAAAAAAAAAGCCTTACGCTTGCTAACTTCTGGTGTACAAAATCCACCGCGCCCTGACTTGACAAGATATCCCTGAAACAGAGGGAAATCAGAGGAATGTCATCTGAATACTGTTATATGAATGAATTTACAGAAGCATAAAAAATGACTAAATGGCGTATGGTAATTGAGTTTATTCTTGTATTAGTTTTAGCATTCTCCAATATGAGCAGAATACTAGGGAGATATATTATTCCACATCTTAGAATGATTCTTATTGGTGCAAATGTTTCATCAAGTGGTAAGATTGTTAAGCAAGTTCTTGCAAGATGAATGAAACACACATTTCCAATTAGCTAAGTAAAACAGACACAAATCCATCGAATCTAAAAAAAAATTGGACACAGTGAAGAATCAGCTAAGGTAAGGATTGGCACATGTTCCTGAACTTTTAAGTCCCCCAGTACAAGAAATCACAACAAAAGAACTACAGAGACGATTAAGTAGCTTTGGACTTAGAAGCTACCAGCCCAGGCCACAACGAATTTAACTGAACCAAAATGTAAATGCCACTCTGGATATATTCTTCTTCCCTAAGACTACCCAAGCATACAACACAACCGTCATTTTGGAGTAGATTTATTCTGGACGAAAATTTGCACTTAGAAGGAAGTAAAATAAAGTAACCACTTCAAATATTTTGAACTGAGGACTAACCAGATGCCGTCACTTGCTATAAGAAGAAACTCAGTATCATCAGTTATGTCCGCCTAGCAAAAAAGTGCAATATCCATTAGAAGTTTAGAACACACCCATGTAAACAAATTTATACTCCACTAACACAGCTAAATTAACTTACAGTGCGAACATCAGGATTACATGTCACCATCTGTTCTGTAGCAGACAAACCGTTCGATTTCAAGACAAAATCACCTGAAATGCACGTAGGCAAATTGCCAAGTATAATGAAATAGATAGAATAGAAGTATGCAACTGACCAAAAAGAAATCAAATAAGATTGTACCAATAGATCTAGACATGGCTAGGAGCCCATTAACACGATAGCTTCCCAACTGTACTCTTTCCTGTCCTGCACACCAAACACGTCGCGTATCCCTGGTTACTCGTCCTCCAGCAGTTTGAATTCTCCGACATTCATCCGGAAGGTTTGGTTTGTGATCGGTGGATAAATCCATTGCCTTTGGATGAATGGATAAAAGGACATTAAAGCACCCACTGAATGCATTTATTATGACAAAAGAGCTGAACAATTAGGTGCCACCTAGATATTTGATAAGGGAACAGTAACTATACCTGACCATTCCTTGAGAGTACACAGCGAGAATCACCAACACTTCCAACAATGATTTGGTTTCCTCTAATGAGAGCCACAGAGGCTGTGCTTCCTTCAGAGTAAGGGATTCCCTGAAAGAAAAAGTTTCCAAACTAAATTATACGAAAAAAATTCCAACTCTTGTATGGAATAAACAAGCATTGAGAGTCACTAGGAGGAATTTTTTTTCTGTGTTCCCTTAGATAACGAAGCAATCAACCGAATGATGAATTCGAGCACATGAAGAGAGTTATTTCTAATGTCATACCTTGATTCTGGGAATATGACAAGTGATAACAGCCAAGGTGGAATGACCAAGGAGAACAACTTAGAAGCATTTGACCTCCAACTCAATAAACCAGCCAATCACTATAACAACTACTCCAACCTCCAACTCAGAAATTGGAGAAATGAGTAATAGATTTATATATATACCACTTCCAACTCGAAATCATATCTCCAGAAAGTAAAATAGAACCTCCATAATCCATGTGATTCCTTCCAGTTCGGTTTTACAGATAATAGTATGCATATTATCCAAGAGATACAATCTTTGTTAACTTCTTCAAAAGTTCATACTGAAGCACAATACTTGATAATCAACTTGGAGGAAACCAAACCTTAGCCCAAGTAGCAGCCCTGAGACAATTTAGCAAATTGAAACTAAAACGGCGGCGGCGGGGTCTAGCTAACGCTCTCCATTCATCATATTCTCTCAGCTGCTCATCCATTCTGCAACAATTAAGGAGGAACAGTGATTACATATTTCATATTTGCACAGGCAACATGCCAAACCTTCTTTGCTACGAGAACAGGACAACTATGAATAAAATAGGTGTAATATTGGCACTTTCACCTTTGACAACTGAAAAGGGATAAAACTTACAGAGCCTGAGATATAGAGTACAAGATTTAGTTAAATGACCTGAAGAACACGTGCCGCACTGCACCATCCAGATTGTTCTGGTAATCTTCATCTCGTAGAAGCTCAGTATGAAATCGGTTCGCACAATACAGTGCAACATTAGCTCCTGAAACAGATAATATATTGCTAAGTCTGGCATTGTTATATAAGTATACACATATAACAGAGGAACGTGGAATCAATAGAATGTGCATATAAGCTTATATTCGAAAAAATGTGATGAACACCGCAGCTGAGCATCCATTCAATAGGTATCACTGGAGAGAAGTGATACACCCAACACAGTGATAATATACACCCCACCTCTGTCATTAACAGATCAGAAGAAAGTTTTGATTATTCCTCACAAATCACAACATTTCAGAGTACAATAATCACAACTCCAACACATGAAACGTTTGGTCCATCGCAAGTATTACTTTTGCACAATCCACGTTATATCTGCACTATCCAACAAGCACAGTACTGATGTAATAAGTTGACATGTTTCGATTTGTTGTAGCAAGATGAGAAAGGAAGATCAAACCTCCATGGCCATCATAAACACCAAAGAATGATGTGGACCCGGTATGATCTAGATCTCGGATAGTTGTATGCTGAAAAACATAAGAGCGAAAGTCAAGCTTGAGATTCAACCAGAACTAATAGGAAAAAATAAGCATCAAATACACACAGAAAAAATGCTAACCAGTACTACCTTGTCAATGGTGCACTCCGAGCAACTTCCTGTGCCGTTCATATAGTTCACTTCCAGCAACAAATTGATTTTTGCAAGCAGGGCAAATAGCCCGCTTACCTTTAGATTCCCTCTGGAACTGTCGGTGTGCCAATCTGTAATGATTCTTGAAATCACGGGGAAGAAGGTGCTTCGGAGTTTTTTTACTCTCCGAAGACTCATAATAGCACTGAAAAAAATACTAGATGTGAGAATAACACAATTCCTAGCAATCGTATTTTTACAGAATGCATCAAAGGAATAAACCGCCCACTGCATACCCAAAGCCTAACCTAAGGAACCAGTTGCGGTTCCATGGACGTAACACAGAAGGAGATCAAAGGAGGGAACTCTAACCTGGACACAAGGGCGCTTGTCCCCATGGTCGAGGAGAGCCCTCCTGAAGATGCCAATGAGGATAGCCTCCTCATCGAGCACTTCGGCCGTATCAGCAGCGACGGCTGGTGCTTCAGTAGTCTTGGGATGGTCTTCAGGCCCCAGGTGTCCATGATCATTCGCTCCATTTTCCATGAACGGGTCAGGCTTGTAGAGGTTTACTTTCCTGCAGGATTGAAGTATGAGTATAGTAGACTAGGAAATGTTATCCAAGAAAGAAAGAAACTAGGAACTGAAGAAAACTGAATGTACTGATACTGAATGAATTACATATCGCTATATGGCAGAGAACTTGATTTAAGAAATGGCTAAGTAGCTCCATCATGTTACTGCATGTACATATGGCATCCTGGGATGCTTATATAGTATGAGGAAATTGCATTCTCCTAACAAAGTATAGGCCAGGTTTGAACCGAAGATCTTACAGAAGATACAAACCACACGAAACAGTACATACAAGCTTCAGGAACTGAAATCATACTGGAACTGGCCGCATGTATGAAACGAAGAGAGTAGAGTAAGCAAGAGTGCACGATCTCATTCAAGTAGTAAGACTTGGTAGATGCTTTGGTTTAATTAGTGGCAAGGCACATTTATTAGGACTCGACATCAACAGCAAGCACTAATAGACGATCAAGACACAGCAAGAATAACAGGAGGAATCAACAATCATCGTCTCGGAACAAAGTTGGTCACAGAACGCTGACACGGCGTGCTCTGCTCGATCAGTAGGCCACGAACCGAAGAAGAAGCGAGAAGATCACACGAGTTTTGAAGCAAAAGAAACAGCAAGAGTAGCAAGAGGAATCAACGAACATGCCAGGGCAAAAGAACAAAATTGGTCACGGAAGGCTGACGCGCACGGCCCTCTGCTCGATGAGCATCCCACGAACCGAAGACGCAGACGAAACTCACGGGGTTTGAATCGAAAACAGCAGCAATAGCAAGAGGAATCAACGAGCATGCCGTCGTTTCGGAACAAAAGCGGCCACGGAACGCTAACGACGCACCGCGCTCCTCTGCTCGACGAGTAGCCCACGAACCAACCGCAGAAAAAGCAGAAGAAGGGAGTCCCACGGGTTTGGAATCGAAAACAGCGACGATAGCAAGACGAATCAACGAATATGGCGTCTTGGAGGAACAAAAATGGCCACGGAACAGAATGCCGACACACCGTGGTCGATCAGCAGCCCACGAACGAACCGAAGAAGCAGAAGATCTCACGAGAGAGGAGAGGGGAGGAGACGGGAAGGGACGATCACCTCTCTCACCTTTCCTCCGCTGCTCCGCCTCCGCTGCTTCTGGCTTCTGCGTCTGCTCGGAATCGGAAGATTTAAGTATGAGTATAGTAGACTAGGAAATGTTATCCAAGAAAGTAAACTAGGAACTGAAGAAAACTGAATGTACTGATGCTGACTGCATTACAACTCGTTATATGCATTTAAGAAAGGGTTAAGTAGCTCCATCATGTTACTGCATGTACATATTGCATCCTGGGATGCTTATATTGAGGAAATTGCATTCTCCTAACAGAATATAGGGGTTTGCACCGAAGATCTTACACAAGAATCAAACCACACGAGACAGTACATACAAGCTTCAGGAACTCAAATCATACTGGAATTGGACGAATGTATGAACCGAACAGAGTAGAGTAAGCAAGAGTGCACGATCTCATTCAAGAAGTAATTTAATTAGTGGCAAGGCACATTTATTAGAACTCGACATCAACAGCAAGCACTAATAGACGATCAAGACAGCAAGAATAACAGGAGGAATCAACAAGCATCGTCTCGGAACAAGATTGGTGACAGAACGCTGACACGGCGTGCTCTGGTCGATCAGTAGGCCACGAACCGAAGAAGAATCCCGAAGGTGACACGAGTTTTGAAGCAAAAACAGCAACAATAGCAAGAGGAATCAACAAACATGGCGTCGCCGAAGAACGAAATTGGTCACCGAAGGCTGACGTGTACGGCCCTCTGCTCGATGAGCATCCCACGAACCGAGGACACAGACGAAACTCACGAGTTTTGGATCGAAAATAGCAAGAGCAAGAATCAACGAACGTGCCGTCGTCTCAGAACAAAAGCGGCAATAGAACGCGCGCCGACGCACCGCGCTCCTCCGCTCGATGAGTCGCCCACGCACGAACCAACCGAAGAAGAAGCAGAAGAAGGGAGTCCCGCGGGTTTGGAATCGAAAACAGCAACGATAGCAAGACGAATCAACGAACATGGCGGTCTTGGAGGAACAAAAATGGCCACGGAACAGAATGCCGACACACCGCGCTCCTCTGGTCGATCAGCAGCCCGCGAACGAGCCGAAGAAGCAGAAGATCTCACGAGAGAGGAGACGGGAAGGGGAGGGGAAGGGGACGAGGATCACCTCTCTCACCGTGGTCCTCCGCTGCTCCGCCTCCGCTGCTTGTGGCTTGTGCGTCTGCGTCTGCTCGGAGTCGGAGGAGAAGAGAGGGGAAAAGTTTGTTGCGGTGGTGCAGAGCTGCAGCGGCAGCAAATATACTGCTCGCCTGGCAGCCAGCCAGGCGAGGCGACGGAGGCTGCGTTTCCTGCCCTCCGATCGCTAACCGCCCCTGACGTGGAGGATCGGACGGCCCTGATGAGCCCGTGCGAGACACGTGTCCCAGGGACCAGCCACGGCCCTGATGCCGCGCGCGCGACGTGTCTTCCGCACGCCGCCGTCACGCCGCCCGGGAGGGCAGGCCGCCCGCCGCCGTCACGCCTTGCTCCGCGCCTGCCGTCGGAGCCGCATCCAGCTTCACGGATCCCCGCGCCCGCCGTCGCCCTCGACCCCCGCTTCTCCCGCCTCCCCGCTGCTCCGGCTGGAGGCGACCGGTCGAACGGCGGATTCTCCGCGCCCGCCATCGCCATCGACCCCCGCCGCCAGCCTCCGGCCTCCTCCATCACGGCGCGCCGCCTCGGCTGCCGGAACCCCCACTCATGCGGCTTGCCCTTCCTACCGGCACCGGAGAAGAGGTAGAGAGATATTTCTTTTTCTGTTCTTTTTTTGCCAAGGCTTCTCCACATTCGAGAGTCGAGACATTGGGCTGAGTTCAGCACTGATGCAGTGATGCTTGCTGTGAACGTTTAGGCCGAGTTCAGCACCTAGTTACATCTAAAAAAAAGCACATAGTTTAAAAAAACCGGACCGGCGATTGAACCAGAAAAACAGGAACCGGAGGCCGGTCGACCCAAGAAAAACCACCGACTCGTCGGTTTTGACTTGAATCGGCGATCAAACAGTTTGGTCTAAGTCGAATGGTTCAATGCGGTTTCCTGAAATACCCCTCATTTTACTCGCATCTATGTAAAAAAAAAATACATCGGTAAAATTGAAAATAGCAAAAATCAAGGGTTTCACTAGTTTTTTTTTTATCGATCCGTAATAGTCGCGCTCGCTCGTCATTTGATGCTCAATTCTATTTCTCATTTTGGAATAAATACGCTCAGACAAACTTCAATTTCTCTCACAACCGGAAGCGCTACAAGTTTTTCTTAAGACGCGAATAGCAAGCTTTTGCAAGTTCGTGGAGCACTACATCCATAAGTCAACCACCATTCATCTAGAGAAATAAAAAGATGCATATTAATTATAAATTTAATATAGACGAACAAACGAAAAAAAGCGGCATACCATGAAGCATTGCATCTATCATTAATAGCTCGCACTCGACCAAAATCACCCTATGCACCTCTGAAAATCATCATCTCTGATGTCAAAGCCTTGTGCAAAGCTGGATTTTTTTTGCTACATATCTCTCAATAACACTATAGCTCTAGAAGTAGTGGTGTGATACTTTGACATAACCTCATCATCATATTGGTTGGTTTGGTGCTGATTTTTATTTATGTGCTTATCCCACCTCTCCTCTATAGCTTTAAGAACCGGTTGTTGGATTGCTCTCTTCTTTTTTTGGAACCTCTTCTCAATCTCTTCTATTGCACAATGTAATGCTCCAAATACACATCTCACTAAAGGTTTCGAGAAGTTACAAATGGAAGCATAATCTTTCCAAAATTGTTGATCTAATACAAGGTCAACAAAATGTCGTGATTTTGCTTCTCCTGCGCATGGAGCCCATGTCCACTCTTTTGATATAACCATGCTATGAAGAACATCTTTTTGCTTGTGTATACTTCATAATGCAACAAAATTAGTAGCAAAGCAAGTTGGTCTGGGATGAAATATTCCATGTCCATCAGTGACTGCCGCATAAGAAAAAGTGGGTTGCAATGGCTATACAAGTACATAGTGATTTTAGATGCATCTTCTACAACTTCTTTCACTATTTCAAGCTTTCCCAAATCAGTCAAGATCAAATTCAAACACTGAGCAGCACTAGGAGACCAATAAATTGAAGAAAACTTAGACTCTAATTTATTTCCAGCTAGTACCATATTTGAGGCATTATCAGCCACAAAATGCACCACATTTTCGAATCCAGCAAAGCGCATAACATCGCTGAATAAGAAATCAGCAATTTTGGAATTAGCAGTGGCATCTACAAATTTAAGAAAAATAATACCTTTCTAACAATACACCAGGAAGTTGACGAGTGTTAGCTTCATACTATTAGTCTAACCATCAGCCATAATGGTGCAGCCACTCTCCCTGCATGATTTTCGATAGCTTTCAGCGAACTTCTTAGTAGCTTCAATTTTTTGTAAGCAAAGGTGAAAGTGCATGGAACCTCCATGTGTGGTTTTGGTAATTAATGATTATCCCTATGGACTAATGTTTGCATTGAGTTATATTTATAGGAGTTGTCCATAGATAATGCTTGAACCGTATGTTAGCTTCAAGGTTGCATATGTGCTTGGTTTGTAAAATCTAGGGGGGGAGTTATGCCTCTAGGACGTATGCATTTGTATTCAAATACATATTCAAAATATGCACATGTCTAGGGGGAGCTCTTGCAAATCTAAATATCTCATCATAATATCATATGCCATGGCAAAGTCTTGTGTTGTCATCAAACACCAAAAAGGGGGAGATTGAAAGAGCAAAGTCTAAACCCCGGGTTTTGTGTGTTTGATGACAACACTTGAACAATCTCACCGTGTGCATTGAGTATTCTTGTTAGATTTGTAAGTGCACGGTGACCTCGCTGGACACGTCAAGATCGGAGGACTGAAGCGTAGCTTATAGGTTTTCTGGTTTTGTGTGTGTATCGCGAGGTAACATGGTTGGAGAGGAAAAGAGGAGAAAACAGTTTTTGTCAGGCCGGTACTACCGGTACTAGTAGCGGTAGTACCGCTACCCCTACTAGTACCGTCCCATGGTACCGCTCTGGAGTTCTGCGCTGGTTTTGTCCCACAGAACAGGTTACGGTACCTTTACGGTACCTTGAGCGGTATTACCGCCCGAGGTACCGCTTAAGTACCGTAACAGAGTTACGGCAGTACCGCTCTGGTACCGCTTCGGTACCGCTTTGGATCCAGTAAGGTTTGGACCCCATCGCGGTACCGCGAGCGGTAGTACCGCTATGTGTCCACGTGGATAAGTTCTGTGGGATTTCGAATCCAGGGCAGTAGTACCGCTTCCCATAGCGGTAGTACCGCTTAGGCAAAAACTGCAGATAATGGTTGGATTTCGGGGGGGCTATTTAAAGGGCCCTTCTTCCCCAACACGATTTTATCTCTCCTCTCTCTCTCTCCTCCATTGTTGCTGAGCTTAAACCTTGAGGATCTCCTCAACCATCCAACCAATCTTGCCCAAATTTTGAGGAGTGGTGGAGGAGACTTCGATCTATAGTTCTACCAAGAGAGATTTCACCAATACTTGCTAGTCCTTAGTGGATCTTGGTGTTAGGGTTCCTATGGTGGGATCTTGGAGAAAGTGCACTTATGGAGGCTAGCTTGGTGTTGTGCTAGCTCCATAGGTTGTTGGGAGCCTACTTGTGGTGTGGAGCTCGCCCCAATCTTGTGAAGGAATCACCGCCTCGACCGGTGCCATAGTGGAGAAGGGGGAGCCCCTTTGTGGAACTCTCTCGAGGAAGAAGGTGAGGCCTTCCTTCATGGTGTGGCCGCCTAGCCTCTTGTGTGAGGCTAGCACCTCCTCAGCGCAGATGTACTCTCTTTTGTGAGAGGAACTGCGGGAAACAAACCTCGCCTCGTCTCCGCGCCATCCGGTTGTCCTGCTCCTTACTCTTACTATCTTGCTTGTTCCTTTGCTTGTTGCACTTGTCTAGGATCATTGTAGGATCACCGACACCACTAAAGCAATCACCTTTACCTTCCGCACCGCTAAAATTGAAAAATATTAAAACTTAACATAGCGTCCATTCACCCCCCTCTTATTCGCTACGATCCATTCAATTGGTACCAGAGCAAGGTTTTCTTGCTCGGGCTTTACCGCCTAAGAAATGGCCGAACAAGAGACGGTTGTGAATGGGTCACCTTCCCTTGTGCCACCCGCTCCATCATCTCCCGTCGATAGCACAACGGCTACGTTGGATGGCCTCAAGAAATTGGAGTCATCCATCGTTAACCAAATGAAGGTAATGATGATGGAGTTGGTTGCTCAAAAACCAACCCCTATCGTAGATCCTAAGGAAAGTGCCAAGGATCCCCCACCAAAAGTTAACCAATTTCCTCTTGTTGATTTTGTCGCGTAATCGACAAAAGATCCACAAAAGGAAGGGCTTGGGGAGACCGGCACTTCAACAAAGGGGAAGGATGAGACACCGGTTGCGGAACGTCTAGGGGGTTATCATGAGGTGCCACCACCAAGTGGTTACACCATAAACGTTCCAATACCTATGCCACATATCTTGTCGCATGGTTCACCACCGTTACTTGAATCAAATAGCTTTGAAAACTGGCAATTCTTAATGCGTTCTCATGTGCGCAGCGCATCTACCGAGCTTTGGCGCATCATCGAGGAGGGCTACTCACCACGAGACCCAAAAAGCTTGAAAAGAAGAGAAGTGGTGGATGACCAACTCAACGGCACCGCTATCAACATGATTCACATGGCCGTCACGCCCAAGGACCGCGCTCATATCCGCTCGCTCAAGACTGCCAAGGAAGCATGGGATAAACTCGACAAGCTCTTCCTCGGAAATGAGAGCATCCAAAGTTCCCGTTTTGATGAAGTAAACAACATGGCTGACAACTTCGTCATGAATGAAGGAGAGACCCCGAAGAAAAGTATCGGCGCCTCATCGCTCTCGCCGTACAAATGCAAGATCTTGGAGCAACATTTGTGGATGACCATTGGATCAAGCGCAAGTTCTACAACGCTCTCCTCCCTTATGAGGAAGTGAAGTTGACGGTCATCCGCCAAAACGCCTCCTTCCGTGCTATGACATCCGATGAAGTTCTTAGCGAAGTCATCGCTTTGGACATCTCCAAGAAGAATGCGGAGGATCTTGTTGCTCGCGCCCACCACACCTGCAAGCCCAACCTTGCATTGAAGATGAAGGTTCATGAGGCTAGTGAAAGCGATGAGGATCCCATTGAGTGGGGATCGGATGATCTCAAGACCAACTATCATGTGCACATGGCTCTCGCCACCAAGAAATTTTGGGAGGGAAACAAGTCCCGAAGCACAAGGCCAAGAAGATCACGTGATTCTCCAAGAAGCTTCTCCAAGAGCCCAAGGGAGGGGCAAAGGGGGAGAACATGCTATGATTGTGGCGACAAGAATCATTTTGTCGCGGATTGTATCTTAGAGAGAAGAGAAGATAATGGTGGAAGGCTTGTCCGCAAGGAAAAGTTCAAGTCACTCTCCAAGGGATTCTCCAAGTTCCCCTCCAAGCCCGATGACGACAAGGTCTCCTTCACCAAGAAGCCTAGAGCCTTTATCATTCGAGAAGATTACTCCTCCGATGAGGATGAAGAACATGAGGACAAGAGCTCCAACAACGAAGGAGAGGGAGTGGCCGCCATCGCCATTACCACTCCCTCTATCTCCCTCTTCGATTCTCCTAATGAGAACCTCATCACCAACAACGCCCATTGCCTTATGGCAAAGGTATCCACGGAGGTAGAACCCCCTTCCAAACTCTCATATTCAACTAATGCTTTATCTATTGATGATGCCACTAGTCTCACCATCAAGCGTGAGATTATGGGTTTGGATTCTTTTCTCACTAACATGCAAGGGATACCAAGACTCATGTTGGGGCTCTCTTGGCCCAACTTGGTGCGGCACAAGACCTTAGAGAGGAGAAGGAGAGGCTTGAAAGGGAGGCGGCAAATGAGATTGCCTCTCTCAATCAAGAACTTGAGGAGGAACAAAATTTGCGCATGTCTCTTGAAGCTAGTGTCATGACCCTTGAAGACTCCAACAATGCTATTATCTCCCAACTCACCAAGGACCGAGATCATGCTCTTGGTTTTATGGGTGATCTCAAGAAGAAGATGCTTTCTCTCGAGGAAACCAACAAAGAGAAAGATGAGGAAGACCCCATCTCTTGCCATGACGAGCTTGTGGATCAAGTTGCTTCCTTGAGAAAGAACAATGCTCTTCTCTTGGAGGTCAATGCTCTTCAAGAAGAAGCCTTGGATGATTATTACCGCTTGTGCAAGCAGAAGACCTCATGTTGCAATCATGAAGAAGAAATTGCCACTCTTGAGACCACCAAGGCCAAGCTATTGAGTTTGAGTAGCATGCAAGAAGAGTCTTTGATGGAATGCCTCCGCATGAGCAAAGAGAAGGTCACTTGTTGTGATCATGAGGAAGAGATAGCCGCCTTGAAGAGGAGTGAAGCCAAACTCATGGAGGTCAATTCCATGCAAGAGGAAGCATTGAAGGAGTACTTTCCCTTGAGCAAGGACCGTGCGTGTTGCACCCATGAAAGTGACATTGCCAAGATGGAGAGTGACAAGAGTCTACTCATGAAGATGAACTCTCTCCAAGAAGAAGCTTTGATGGAACATTTCCGGGTGAACCAGGCAAAGGAAGTCCAAGTGTTTGATATCACTCACCCTCACCTGGAGCATGAAGATGAAGTCAATCGTTTGAAGGCAAAAATTGATAGACTCCAAGTTCAAGCCAAGTACTTGGAAGGAGTCATTGAAGCCAAAGATGGAGCCAAAGAGGGGTCTTGTAATGAAGGAGGAGTGGCGACCAAGCCAAAGAGGAAGAGGAATAGGAGGACCAAGAAGAAGAAGAACATGGAGATCAACCATGAGGAAAGCGATGCTAGCTCAAGAAGGGATGGAGTATCCAACTCCGCCTCGAAGGGTTTCGCCGGCTCTAACAACCCCTCTCATGTTATTTTTGTTGATTACTATGGACATATTCGTGCTCGCTTTATTGGTCCTCAAGAGGACAATGTTGATTGGACTATTTGGGTTCCCAAAACCCTTGTTACTAACATGATAGGACCCATTGAAAAATGGGTACCTAAATCCAAGACTTGATTCCTTGTAGGACTATGCTTCCGGTGGCGCTAAGTGGGTGGTTGATAGTGGAGCCACCAGTCATATGACCGGAAGCAAGAATATTGTTGTCGACCTCGAGCCTTCTCACTCTACCGTTTCATATGGCGACAACACATGCTCTAAGGTATTGGGTCTTGGCAAGGTGGTGGTAACACCCGACATCTCACTTGTGAATGTCCTCCTTGTCGAGACCCTTGGTTACAATTTACTCTCCGTTCATCAAATTGCTCGTATGGGACTATGTACTTTCTTTGATGAACATATGGTGGTCCTCTTGTGGAGCAAGACACTCCGTGTAGCTTTTGTTGGATATGTAGAGAACGGATTGTATGTTGTTGATTTCTCCGGAAAGACAACATCTTCCGCTCTTTGCCTATTCGACAAAGGTGACAAGGGTTGGTTATGGCATCGCCGACTAGCCCATGTCAACATGAGGACTTTGCAAATTCTTCACAAGGGTGGCCACATTCTCGGTCTAAAAGAAGATGTCTCCTTTTGCAAAAATCGTGTTTGTAGGGCTTGCGTACAAGGAAAATGCATGGAGCTCCTCACAAGGCCAAGACAATCATCTCTACCACAAGATGCTTGGAGCTCCTACATGTTGATATCTTCGGTCCACCATCTCATGAAAGTCTTGGAGGAAAGAAGTATTGCCTCGTCATTGTTGATGACTATTCACGCTATTGTTGGGTATTCTTCTTCAAGTACAAGAGTGAGACTCAACGGACCATGATGGAGTTTGCCAATCAAGTTCAACGCAAGTACGATACCAAGATCCTCGCAATAAGGAGCGACAATGGAACGGAGTTTAAGAACTACACCTTGGATGACTTCCTCTGCGAAGAAGGAATCCAACAGAAATACTCCACGCCATATACTCCCCAACAAAATGGGGTCGCCAAAAGGAAGAATCGAACCTTGATCGAAGCCGCTCGAACCATGATGATGGAGTACAAGTCTAACTACAATTTTTGGGCGGAAGCTATCTCTACCGCATGCCATGCTACTAATCGTCTCTACTTTCGCAAAGGTTTAGAGAAGACACCATATGAGATTCTCACCGGCAACAATCCCAATGTGTCATATTTCAAGGTCTTCGGATGCAAATGCTATGTGCTTGTCAAAGACACACGTCTATCCAAGTTTGATTCAAGAGCTCAAGAAGGAATTTTCGTTGGCTATGCTACGGATTCTCACGCCTATAGAGTCTTCAACAAGTCAAATGGGCGAGTTGTAGAATCTTGTGATGTGACATTCGATGAAGATGATAGATCTTTGAAGGAGCGAAGTGCTTCTTGTGAGAAAGGAGATGCAATTCCCCCGGATGCCATAGGAAGGATGGGTGTTGGCATTCGCCAACCTCAAGAGCTACCTTCTATGAGTACTGGGGAAGTACCAAGTTCCACCCAAGTGGAGCCATCTACACCACAAGGCCAAGCTTCTTCCGTTGATCATACAATTGCAAGCCAACCTCTACAACAACCTCAAGTTCAACCTCAACAACTACAACAACAATCAAGTGCCTCACCACAACAAGCTCAAGAACAACATCTACCACAAGCTCATCTACCACAACAACCAACATCAAGTGACCAAGGCCAAGCTTCAAGTTCTTCTCTGAATGGCTCGGGGATGATCTTTATGGACAATCCCATTCCTAGTAGCCCCGAGTCATCCGGCTCTCATGATGATGATGATGCACCTTTCAACAACAATGAAGGTCAAGGCGAGGACCTAAATCGTGATGAAAGCCAAAAGGACCCACAAGAATCTACTCCTTTAGCTGATACTCGCCGTGAAGATCCTACTACAAGACACTTGCGCCTCAAGTCCCATTCTTTGTGTAATGTCATTGGTGATCTAAAGAGCAAAGTAACCACCCGGAGGCAACTAGCAAACTTTTGTGAGCACCACGCCTTTGTCTCTATGGTGGAACCACTCAAGGTTAATGATGCGCTTGAAGATCCAGATTGGTTGATTGCAATGCAAGAGGAACTCAGCAACTTCAAGAGGAATGATGTGTGGACTCTCATGAAGCGACCCGATCATTGCCGCAATGTTATTGGCACCAAATGGGTCTTCAAGAACAAGCAAGATGAACATGGCATCGTCATCCACAACAAAGCAAAATTGGTGGCACACTACTATTATCAAGTTGAAGGCGTGGACTTTGGTGAAACCTTTGCACCCGTTGCAAGGCTTGAGTCCATCCGTATCCTTTTGGCCTTTGCCTCTCATCATGGCTTCAAGTTGCAACAAATGGATGTTAAGAGTGCTTTTCTTAATGGTCCTTTACATGAGGAGGTATATGTGAAGCAACCCCCGGGGTTCGAGCACCCCCATTTCCCGGACCATGTCCTCAAGCTCAAAAAGGCCCTATATGGACTCAAACAAGCTCCTAGAGCTTGGTATGAGCATATAAAGGAGTTGCTTGTAGACCGTGGTTTCGAAGTGGGGAAAATCGATCCCACTCTTTTTACTAAGAAAGTCAATGGGGAGCTTTTCGTATGCCAACTGTATGTAGATGACATCATATTTGGCTCGACTAACACAAAGTTCAATGATGAGTTTGCTAAGTTGATGACAAATAGGTTTGAGATGTCAATGATGGGTGAACTCAAGTACTTCCTTGGGTTCGAGATCAATCAAATGCGACAAGGCACCTTCATCAATCAAGCAAAGTACCTCCAAGATATGCTCAAGCGCTTCGACATGAAGGACGCCAAAGGCATTGGAACTCCGATGCATCTCAAGTGTCAACTCTCCCTTGACGAGACCGGCAAGGCGGTGGATCCCAAGCTCTACCGTTCGATGATAGGTTCGCTTCTTTACCTTTGTGCCTCTCGCTCAGATATAATGTTAAGCGTTGGTATGTGTGCACGGTTTCAAGCAAGCCCGAAGGAAAGCCACATTGTGGCGGTCAAAAGGTGTAGGATAACGTTGCATAGAAAACAAAAATTTTCCTACCGCGAACACGAAATCCAAGCCAAGATGCAATCTAGAAGACGGTAGCAACGAGGGGATTATCGAGTCTCACCCTTGAAGAGATTCCAAAGCCTACAAGAGGAGGCTCTTGTTGCTGCGGTAGACGTTCACTTGCCGCTTGCAAAAGCGCGTAGAAGATCTTGATCACGATCGGTTCCGGCGCCACGAACGGGCAAGCACCTCCGTACTCTGGCCACACGTTCGGTTGTTGATGAAGACGACGTCCACCTCCCCGTTCCAGCGGGCAGCGGAAGTAGTAGCTCCTCTTGAATCCGACAGCACGACGGCGTGGTGTCGGTGGCGGTGAAGAAGTCCGGCGGAGCTTCGCTAAGCTACGCGGGAGATATGGAGGAGAGGGGGGCGGCTAGGGTTTGGGAGGGGGTGGCCGGCCACTCAAGGGGGGCGGCCAGCTTGTGGTCTTGGGGTGGCTTGCCCCCTCCCTTGGCCCCTCATTATATAGGTGGATTCCCAAGAGTTAGTCTCCAAGTCTTCGAATAAGACCCGAACCAAAAACTTCCCATAAGAGGGGGAAACCTAGCCAAGCTAGGACTCCCACCAAGGTGGGAGTTCCACCTCCCACATGGGGGGGTGGCCGGCCCCCTAAGGGGGAGTCCACTTGGGACTCCTCCCCCACTAGGGTTGGCCGGCCATGGAGGTGGAGTCCCATGTGGACTCCACCTTCCTTGGTGGTTTCTTCCGGACTTTTCTAGAACCTTCTAGAACCTTCCATAGAACCTTCCGCGACATTTTAATTCACATAAAATGACATCCTATATATGAATCTTATTCTTCTGACCATTCCGGATCTCCTCGTGATGTCCGGATCTCATCCGGACTCCAAACAAATATTCGAACTCCATTCCATATTCAAGTACTACCATTTCAACATCCAACTTTAAGTGTGTCACCCTACTGTTCGTGAACTATGCGGACATGGTTGAGTACTCACTCCGACCAATAACCAATAGCGGGATCTGGAGATCCATAATGGCTCCCACATATTCAACGATGACTTTAGTGATCGAATGAACCATTCACATACAATACCAATTCCCTTTGTCTCGCGATATTTTACTTGTCCGATGTTTGATCTTCGGTATCACTCTATACCTTGTTCAACCTCGTCTCCTGACAAGTACTCTTTACTCGTACCGTGGTATGTGGTCTCTTATGAACTCATTCATATGCTTGCAAGACATTAGACGACATTCCACCGAGAGGGCCCAGAGTATATCTATCCGTCGTCGGGATGGACAAATCCCACTGTTGATCCATATGCCTCAACTCATACTTTCCGGATACTTAATCCCACCTTTATAGCCACCCATTTACGCAAAGTGGTGTTTGGTGTAATCAAAGTACCTTTCCTGGTATAAGTGATTTACATGATCTCATGGTCATAAGGACTAGGTAACTATGTATTGAAAGCTTATAGCAAATAACTTAATGACGAGATCTTATGCTACGCTTAATTGGGTGTGTCCATTATATCATTCATACAATGACATAACCTTGTTATTAATAACATCCAATGTTCATGATTATGAAACTAATCATCCATTAATCAACAAGCTAGTTTATGAGGCATACTAGGGACTTCTTGTTTGTCTACATATCACACATGTACTAATGTTTCGGTTAATACAATTATAGCATGATATATAAACATTTAGCATAAACATAAAGATATAAATAATAACCACTTTATTATTGCCTCTAGGGCATATCTCCTTCAGGCTCCCACTTGCACTAGAGTCAATAATCTAGATTACATTGTAATATACCTAACACCCATGGCATTCTCGGTGTTGGTCATGCTTTGCCCTAGGGAGAGCTTTAGTCAACGGATCTGCTACATTCAGATCGGTGTGTACTTTGCAAATCTTTACTTCTCCATCTTCGATGTACTCGCGAATCGAGTGGTAACGCAGCTTGATATGCTTCAGCCTCTTGTGTGACCTTGGTTCTTGTGCATTGGCGATGGCACCCATGTTATCACGATAAATGATTAATGGGTCCAATGCACTAGGAACCACACCGAGCTCTATAATGAACCTCTTCATCCATACCGCTTCGATGAAGCCTCCGAAGCCGCTATGTACTCGATTCCGTTGAGGATTTCGCCACCGTGCACCGCTTCGAGCTTGCCCAGCTTATCGCAGCACCATTCAATATAAACACGTACCCGCATTGTGACTTAGAGTCATCGGATCAGTTGTTCCAACTTGCATCGGTGTAACTTGTTACAACGAGCTCTTGGTCACCTCCATAACAAAGAAACATATCCTTAGTTCTTTTCAAGTACTTCAGGATATTCTTGACCGCTGTCCAGTTGTTCCATTCCTGGATCACTTTGATATCTGCTAGTCAAACTAACAGCATGTGCTATATCCGGTCTTGTACATAGCATGGCATACATGATAGAGCCTACTGCCGAGGCATAGGGGATCTGACTCATCCTTTCTCTTTCTTCTGCCGTAGCCGGACCTTGAGTCTTACTCAAGACCTTGCCTGGTAACATAGGTAAGAATCCTTTCTTACTTTCGTCCATTCTAAACTTCTTTAGAATCTTGTCCAGATATGTACTCTGTGATAGCCCTATTAGACGTCTTGATCTATCTCTATAAATCTTGATGCCTAATATATATGATGCTTCACCAAGGTCTTTCATTATATACTAAAAGCAAAATAAGGTGGATTAATAGAGCCACCACGTTAATCCACATCATTTATATTAATATTGATAGTTAGATATAAAATGTATGGCTATGATTTTATGAAGGATTAGTAGTAACGTAACATATTTGACACAGTTTATGTTGAGAATGTCACGTCTCTCGAACCTAGACTCATATAATTAAGCGAGATGTGCCGTAAATAGATGTGCCCGTTAGGTTGGAACGTAATATCAACAAAGTAGAAAAAGGCACAGACGTGTACGCAAGTAAGATATGGAAAGTTTGAAAGAAATAAGTCCAGCCATGTACACAACTAAGATTTGATGGCAGAAAACGTGATATCTTCAAAAAAAAAGGCCTTGCCACAACGTGTTAGCAAAGGAACGTGTACGTCTTTTTTTTTTGCTAAACGCGCTAGCTAGCATGTCTAATTTTTTTTGGGAATAGGCTTATGACATTCATTTAATAAAATCAGTTATCCGAGTCCATGGAGTAAACGATTTATGAGTCTCCATCTTTTATTACGCTGCATTTAGGGTTTAGTTAAAATAAAAATTTGTAAAGTTTCCAAATATATAGTATGAAAAATATTAACATCTAAAATATATCATTGTTATAAGATTTTTCTTTGAGAAACACAGTACAAACGCAAACGCTCACATACACGCACATACACTCACCCCTATGAACGCACACACGCACACCCTACACCTATTAGCACCTTCGGAATACTGAACCGGCGGATCGGATCTTAAAATTGACAATTTCACCACAGGCCGCGCCTCGCTATCGACGGGAACGTCGCCTCCGACTGAAAGAATATTCCGCCTTTATGAGACACACAGATATCAAACCTAGGGTTTGAACTCTGGTGGGCTGGGGGTACAACCACCCTCATAACCACCAAACATCAGGTTGGTTCTCCATTGTTATAAGAATTATTATAAATTGTACTTTCATAATATAAGAATCTGGTATTATGGATGTTAATATTTATTGCTAAATCTTTGTCAAACTTTACAAAATTTGAGTATTGTTTCTATAATTGAGTACACATAAATAAAAATCACATTGACTGTATTTGGGCCAACACACTCACAAAATTCCCACTGAAGTTTAGAGTCGTGGAATTTTGAGATTAATGAAGTCACATGATTCGTGGCAATGTATACATTATTTCTATGAATGAGTACATGGAAATAAAAAAAAATCAAAGGAATTACACAGACACTCTCACCAAACGCCTACGGAAGTTTGAGGCATTGAATCGTCGAATATTAAATTTAATGATGTAACAACATTATACGCACTATCGACGGGAATATCCCTCAAACAAACATAAAAAACTACCGGGTTAATGATAATAAAGGTATATTGTGATGTAATAAGACAAAAAAATCAAACATTTAAAATTGAAGAAGATACAACATTAGTCGACACACTATCTACGAGAACCTCCATATGTTATAAAATATTTTAGCTTAATGATACACACCGGGCAAATTGACCACAAATTACCGCTTGATATGTTTCATAATTACTATCCACAATGTCTCAATACTATTTTTTTAACGAGAGAAACCTGAAAAGCATATACTTAATTCATATGATTTTTCGTGGAGAATGTTTGTTTTGTACGTCGGACATATTTGGACCATTGTATGTGTCTTTATATCATGTACAAAACTAAACATGATAGCACATGAAATTCCTATTGCACATAAAATTAAGGGTTGATTAAGTTACTTTTTGCATAACTGAGAAAACGAACGTGATCAAGTGGTAACCTTGAGTAGTGATCTAAGATCATGTAAGAACTATAGGTCGGTTTAAATATTCAATGTCTCACTTACATGTGTGTTTAACCATATGTCACAATAATCATTTGACCAGAATTTTCAGATTACCAAAGTTGCTACTCACATACCTATTTTCTTACCAAACCATTTGCGGTAGTTGTAAAAAAAAATTATTTTCACATGATGGGAAATATAGTGATATCAAGGAAACCATATTTTTTTTTCTTGAACACTTTCAACCAACTACAGATGATGCGACCGCTAATTTGTTTTATAGATAATGCCCTCGCATTTGCGAGGGCCGCTGTGCTAGTTATTCAAATAACCCTTTACACTGCTCAATAGTTCTATATTATTCCCAATCAATAATATGTCATCTACATATAATATCAGGAATGCTACAGAGCTCCCACTCACTTTCTTGTAAATACAGGCCTCTCCATGACACTGTATAAACCCGAAGTCTTTGATCACCTTATCAAAGCGTCGGTTCCAACTTCTCGATGCTTGCTTCAGTCCATAAATTGAACGCTGAAGTTTGCATACTTTGTCAGCATTTTTAGGATCGACAAAACCTTTGGGTTGTACCATATACAACTCTTCCTCAATGTCTCCATTAAGGAACGCCGTTTTGACATCCATTTGCCAAATCTCATAATCGAAAAATGCAGCTATTGCTAACAAAATCCTCGCAGATTTTAGCTTCGCTACAGGTGAGAAAGTCTCATCGTAGTCAACTCCTTGAATTTGTCGGAAACCCTTTGCGACAAGTCGAGCTTTATAGACAGTAATATTACCATCAGCATCTGTTTTTCTCTTGAAGATCCATTTATTCTTGACAGCCTTTCGGCTATCAGGTAAGTCTACCAAAGTCCATACTTTGTTATCATACATGGATCCCATTTCGGATTTCATGGCTTCTTGCCATTTGTTGGAATCTGGGCTCATCATCGCTTCTTCATACGTCGCAGGGTCCTCATCATTGTTATCCACAATCATGACATTTAGACAAGGATCATACCAATCAGGAGTGGCACGTTCCCTTGTCGATCTGCGAGGTTCAGTAGTTTCCTCGTTCGAAGTTTCATGATCATTATCATTAGCTTCCTCTGTTGCCGGTGTAGGCGGTACTGGTACAACTTCCGGTACTGCGCTACTCTGATCAACGAGTATAGATTCATCAATCTCATCGAGTTCTACTTTTCTTCCAATCACTTCTTTAGTGAGAAATTCTTTCTCAAGAAAGGTTCCGTTTTTAGCAACAAAGATTTTGCCTTCGGATCTGTGATAGAAAGTGTACCCTACAGTTTCCTTAGGGTATCCTATGAAGACGCATTTCTCCGCTTTGGGTTCTAGCTTGTCCGGTTGTAACTTCTTTACATAGTCTTCGCAACCCCAAACTTTCAGGAACGACAGCTTAGGTTTCTTATTAAACCATAATTCATACGGTGTCGTTTCTACGGATTTTGATGGTGCTCTATTTAAAGTGAATGCGGCTGTCTCTAATGCATAACTCCAAAATGATAACGGCAAATCAGTAAGAGACATCATAGAACGAACCATATCTAAGAGAGTTCGATTACGACGCTCGGACACACCGTTTCGTTGTGGTGTTCCCGGCGGTGTCAATTGTGAAAGTATTCCGCATTTCTTTAAATGCATGCCAAACTCATAACTCAGATATTCACCTCCGCGATCAGATCGTAGAAATTTAATCTTCTTGTTACGTTGATTTTCTACTTCACTTTGGAATTCCTTAAACTTCTCAAAAGTCTCGGATTTATGTTTCATGAAATAGATATACCCATATCTACTCAGCATCATCTGTGAAGGTTAGAACATAACGATAACCACCGCGCGATGCTACACTCATTGGTCCGCACACATCGGTATGTATGATTTCCAATAAGTCAGTAGCTCGCTCCATAATACCAGAGAATGGAGTCTTAGTCATTTTTCCCATTAGACATGCTTCGCATCTATCAAGTGACTCAAAGTCAAGTGATTCAAGTAATCCATCGGTATGGAGTTTCTTCATGCGTTTCACTCCAATATGACCAAGACGACAGTGCCACATATAAGTAGAATTATCATTCAATTTAATTGGCTTAGCATCAATGTTATGTATATGTGTATCACTACTATCGAGATCTAACAGAAATAAGCCATTCTTTTCAGGTGCTCGACCATAAAAGATATTATTCATAAAAATAGAACAACCATTATTCTCAGACTTAAATGAATAACCGTCTTGCATTAAACAAGATCCAGATATAATGTTCATGCTCAACGCGGGTACAAAATAACAATTATTGAGGCTTAAAACTAATCCCGAAGGTAGATGTAGAGGAAGTGTGCCGACAGCGATCACATCGACTTTGGATCCATTTCTAACGCGCATGGTCACTTCATCCTTTAGTAGTCTTCGTTTATTCTTTAGTTCCTGTTTCGAGTTACAAATATGAGCAACCGAACCAGTATCAAATACCCAGGTACTAGTACGAGAACCAGTAAGATAAACATCTATAACATGTATATCAGATATACCTTCTTTCTTCTTCTTGACAAGGCCGCTCTTCAGATCCGCCAAATACTTGGAGCAATTACGCTTCCAGTGTCCCTTCTCCTTGCAGTAATAACACTCAGCATCAGGCTTAGGGCCAGTCTTAGGTTTCACAGGAGGCGTGGCAGCTTTCTTGCCACTCTTCCTGTTCTTGCCTTTAGACTTGCCCTGTTTCTTGAAGCTGGTGGTCTTGTTGACCATCAACACTTGGTGCTCTTTCTTGATCTCAATCTCAGCAGATTTTAGCATGGAGAAGAGTTCAGGTAACTCTTTGTTCATGTTCTGCATATTGTAGTTCATCACAAAGTTCTTGTAACTAGGTGGCAGTGATTGAAGGACACGATTAATCCCCAGTCTATTAGGAATCACTATTCCCAAGTCACTGAGTTTCTTCGCATGCCCGGTCATGGCGAGCATGTGCTCACTAACGGAGCTGCCTTCTTCCATCATGCAGCTGAAGAAGTGTTTCGATGCTTCATAGCATTCCACGGCCGCATGAGTCTCAAATATAGTCTTCAACTCATTGATTAACTCATGTGGATCATGGTGCTCAAAACGTTTTTGAAGATCGGCTTCCAGACTGCATAAGATGGCACACTGAACTTGAGAGTACCGAGTTTTCCGAGTTGCGTAAACAGCTTTTACTTCATCGGTTTCAGTTTCTGCAGGAGGGTCTGATGTCTACGGGAGCTTCTATTCTTGTAGACAGTGTTGGGCCTCCAAGAGGAGAGGTTTGTAGAACAGCAGCAAGTTTCCCTTAAGTGGATACCCAAGTTTTATCGATCTCAGGGAGGAAGAGGTCAAAGATATCCCTCTCATGCAACCCTGCAACCACAAAGCAAGAAGTCTCTTGTGTCCCCAACACACCTAATAGGTGCACTAGTTCGGCGAAGAGATAGTGAAATACAGGTGGTATGAATAAGTAGTAGCAACGGCACCGGAAAAGTGCTTTGCCCAGGACAAGTAAACAAGCAGTAGTAATGCAGCAGTAGTAACACAGTAAAACAGTAAACAAGCAGCGATAGCAGTATTTAGGAACAAGGCCTAGGGATTACACTTTCACTAGTGGACACTCTCAACATTGATCACATAACAGAATAGATAAATGCATACTCTACACTTTTGTTGGATGATGAACACATTGCGTAGGATTACACGAACCCTCAATGCCGGAGTTAACAAGCTCCACAATAATGCTCATATTTTAGTAACCTTTAGTGTAAGATAGATCAAAAGACTAAACCAAGTACTAGCATAGCATGCACACTCGTCACCTTCATGCATATGTAGGAGGAATAGATCACATCAATATTATCATAGCAATAGTTAACTTCGCAATCTACAAGAGATCATGATCATAGCATAAACCAAGTACTAACACGGTGCACACACTGTCGCCTTTGCACTCGTGCAGGAGGAATAAAACTACTTTAATAACATTGCTAGAGTTGCACATAGAATAGTGGTGATACAAAACTCATATGAATCTCAATCATGTAAAGCAGCTCATGAGATTATTGTATTGAGGTACATGGGAGAGAGATGAACCACATAGCTACAGCGAAGCCCTCAGCCTCGGGGATGGATTACTCCCTCCTCATCATGGAGGCAGCGATGGCGGTGAAGATGGCGGTGAAGACGGCGGTGGAGATGGCTCCGGGGCAATTCCCCGCTCCGGCAGGGTGCCGGAACGAGACTTCTGTCCCCCGAATTGGAGTTTCGCGATGTGGCGGCGCCCCGGAGTCTTTCCGGAGGTTCGTCTCATCGGGGTTTTCTCGACGGAGGCTTTAAATAGGCGGAAGGGCAGCGTCGGAGGGTCGAAGAGGCGGCGGCACCATAGGCCGGCGCGGCCGGGGCCCGGGCCGCGCCACCCTATCATCTCGGGGCCCACGGGACCCCCCTCCGGCTGCTCTCGGGTGTTCTGGATGCTTCCGGTGAAAATAGGAACCCGGGTCTTGATTTCGTCCGATTCCGAGAATATTTTGTTACTAGGATTTACGAAACCAAAAACAGCGAGAAAACAGGAACCGGCACTTCGGCATCTTGTTAATAGGTTAGTTCCGAAAATGCACGAATATGACATAAAGTGTGCATAAAACATGTAGATATCATCAATAATGTGGCATGGAACATAAGAAATTATCGATACGTCGGAGACGTATCAGCATCCCCAAGCTTAGTTACGCTCGTCCCGAGCAGGTAAAACGATAACAAAGATAATTTCGAAGTGACATGCCATCATAACCTTGATCATACTATTTGTAAACATATGTAATGAATGCAGCGATCAAAACAATGGTAATGACATGAGTAAACAAGTGAATCATAAAGCAAAGACTTTTCATGAATAGTACTTCAAGACAAGCATCAATAAGTCTTGCATAAGAGTTAACTCATAAAGCAATAAATCAGAGTAAAGGCATTGAAGCAACACAAAGGAAGATTAAGTTTCAGCGGTTGCTTTCAACTTGTAACATGTATATCTCATGGATAATTGTCAATATAGAGTAATATAACAAGTACAATATGCAAGTATGTAGGAATCAATGCAAAGTTCACACAAGTGTTTGCTTCTTGAGGTGGAGAGAGATAGGTGAACTGACTCAACATAAAAGTAAAGAGAATGGTCCTTCAAAGAGGAAAGCATCGATTGCTATATTTGTGCTAGAGCTTTTATTTTGAAAACATGAAACAATTTTGTCAACGGTAGTAATAAAGCATATGAGTTATGTAAATTATATCCTACAAGTTGCAAGCCTCATGCATAGTATACTAATAGTGCCCGCACCTTGTCCTAATTAGCTTGGACTACCGGATCTTTGCAATGCACATGTTTTAACCAAGTGTCACAATGGGGTACCTCCATGCCGCCTGTACAAAGGTCTAAGGAGAAAGCTCGCATTTTGGATTTCTCGCTTTTGATTATTCTCAACTTAGACATCCATACCGGGACAACATGGACAACAGATAATGGACTCCTCTTTAATGCATAAGCATGTGGCAACAATTATTATTCTCATATGAGATTGAGGATATATGTCCAAAACTGAAACTTCCACCATGAATCATGGCTTTAGTTAGCGGCCCAATGTTCTTCTATAACAATATGCATGCTCCAACCATTAAGGTGGTAGATCTCTCTTACTTTAGACAAGACGGACATGCATAGCAACTCACATGATATTCAACAAGGAATAGTTGATGGCGTCCCCGAAACATGGTTATCGCACAACAAGCAACTTAATAAGAGATAAAGTGCATAAGTACATATTCAATACCACAATAGTTTTTAAGCTATTTGTCCCATGAGCTATATATTGCAAAGGTGAATGATGGAATTTAAAGGTAGCACTCAAGCAATTTACTTTGGAATGGCGGAGAAATACCATGTAGTAGGTAGGTATGGTGGACACAAATGGCATAGTGGTTGGCTCAAGTATTTTGGATGCATGAGAAGTATTCCCTCTCGATACAAGGTTTAGGCTAGCAAGGTTATTTGAAACAAACACAAGGATGAACGGTGCAGCAAAACTCGTATAAAAGACATATTGTAAACATTATAAGACTCTACACCGTCTTCCTTGTTGTTCAAAACTCAATACTAGATATTATCTAGACTCTAGAGAAACCAAATATGCAAACCAAATTAGCAAGCTCTATGTATTTCTTCATTAATAGGTGCAAAGTATATGATGCAAGAGCTTAAACATGAGCACAACAATTGCCAAGTGTCACATTATCCAAGACATTTTACCAATTACTACATGTAGCATTCCGTTTCCAACCATATAAAAATGAACGAAGCAGTTTTAACCTTCGCCATGAACATTAAAAGCTAAGAACACATGTGTTCATACGAACCAGCGGAGCATGTCTCTCTCCCACACAAGCATTTATTCAAACAAAAACACAAACAAAAGCACACAGACGCTCCAAGTAAAGTACATAAGATGTGGCCGAATAAAAATATAGTTTCAAGAGAAGGAACCTGATAATTTGTCGATGAAGAAGGGGATGCCTTGGGCATCCCCAAGCTTAGATGCTTGAGTCTTCTTGAAATATGCAGGGATGAACCACCGGGGCATCCCCAAGCTTAGACATTTCACTCTTCTTGATCATAGTATATCATCCTCCTCTCTTGACCCTTGAAAACTTTCTCCACACCAAACTCGAAACAAACTCATTAGAGGGTTAGTGCATAATCAAAAACTCACATGTTCAGAGGTGACACAATCATTCTTAACACTTCTGGACATTGCCCAAAGCTACTGGAAGTCAATGGAACAAAGAAATCCATCCCACATAGCAAAAGAAGCAATGCGAAATAAAAGGCAGAATCTGTCAAAACGAACGAGTCCGTAAAGACGAATTTTAAAAGGGCACCAGACTTGCTCAAATGAAAATGCTCAAATTTAATGAAAGTTGCGTACATATCTGAGGATCACTCACGTAAATTGGCATAATTTTCTAAGTTACCTACAGAGAATTAGACCTAGATTCGTGACAGCAAAGAAATCTGTTTCTGCGCAGTAATCCAAATCTAGTATTCACTTTACTATCAAAGACTTTACTTGGCACAACAAAACACAAAACTAAGACAAGGAGAGGTTGCTACAGTAGTAAAAAACTTCCAAGACACAAATATAAAACAAAGTACTGTAGCAAAATAACACATGGGTTATCTCCCAAGAAGTTCTTTCTTTATAGCCATTAAGATGGGCTCAGCGAGTTTTAATGATGCACTCGCAAGAAATAGTAGTTGAAGCAAAAGAGGGCATCAAGAGGCAAATTCGAAACACATTTAAGTCTAACATGCTTCCTATGCATAGGAATCTTGTAAATAAACAAGTTCATGAAGAGCAAAGTAACAAGCATAGGAAGATAAAACAAGTGTAGCTTCAAAAATTTCAGCACATAGAGAGGCATTTTAGTAACATGAAAATTTCTACAACCATATTTTCCTCTCTCATAATAACTTTCAGTATCATCATGAGCAAACTCAACAATATAACTATCACATAAAGCATTCTTATCATGAGTCTCATGCATAAAATTATTACTCTCCACATAAGCATAATCAATTTTATTAGTTGTAGTGGGAGCAAATTCAACAAAGTAGCTATCATTATTATTCTCATGAAGTGTAGGAGGCATAGTATCATCAAAGAAAATTTTCTCCTCAATGCTTGGGGGACTAAAAAGATCATGAAAACCAGCTTCCCCAAGCTTAGAACTTTCTATATCATTATCAACAATGGTGTTCAAAGCGTTCATACTAATATTACTACCGACATGCAAATAAGATTTCATAGGTTTTTTAATTTTCGCATCAAGCAATCCATGTTTTAAATCAGGAAATAGAATAAGAAGCTCATTGTTGTTCATTATGCCAAACTAGTGTAAACAAGAAACAAAAAGATGCAATTGCAGGATCTAAAGGAAATAGCTTCGAGCACAAACACAATGGCGCCGGAAAAGTACTGTACACTGGAACCGAGTATGAGTGCCTTTTTACCTTTCCTCCCCGGCAACGGCGCCGGAAAAGTGCTTGATGTCTACGGGAGCTTCTATTCTTGTAGACAGTGTTGGGCCTCCAAGAGCGAGAGGTTTGTAGAACAGCGAGCAAGTTTCCCTTAAGTGGATACCCAAGGTTTATCGATCTCGGGGAGGAAGAGGTCAAAGATATCCCTCTCATGCAACCCCTGCAACCACAAAGAAGAAGTCTCTTGTGTCCCCAACACACCTAATAGGTGCACTAGTTCGGCGAAGAGATAGTGAAATACAGGTGGTATGAATAAGTAGTAGCAACGGCACCGGAAAAGTGCTTTGCCCGGGACGAGTAAACAAGCAGTAGTAATGCAGCAGTAGTAACACAAGTAAAACAGTAAACAAGCAGCGATAGCAGTATTTAGGAACAAGGCCTAGGGATTACACTTTCACTAGTGGACACTCTCAACATTGATCACATAACAGAATAGATAAATGCATACTCTACACTTTTGTTGGATGATGAACACATTGCGTAGGATTACACGAACCCTCAATGCCGGAGTTAACAAGCTCCACAATAATGCTCATATTTTAGTAACCTTTGGTGTAAGATAGATCAAAAGACTAAACCAAGTACTAGCATAGCATGCACACTGTCACCTTCATGCATATGTAGGAGGAATAGATCACATCAATATTATCATAGCAATAGTTAACTTCGCAATCTACAAGAGATCATGATCATAGCATAAACCAAGTACTAACACGGTGCACACACTCGTCGCCTTTGCACTCGTGCGGGAGGAATAAAACTACTTTAATAACATTGCTAGAGTTGCACATAGAATAGTGGTGATACAAAACTCATATGAATCTCAATCATGTAAAGCGAGATCATGAGATTATTGTATTGAGGTACATGGGAGAGAGATGAACCACATAGCTACGGCGAAGCCCTCGGCCTCGGGGATGGATTACTCCCTCCTCATCATGGAGGCAGCGATGGCGGTGAAGATGGCGGTGAAGACGGCGGTGGAGATGGCTCCGGGGCAATTCCCCGCTCCGGCGGGGTGCCGGAACGGAGACTTCTGTCCCCCGAATTGGAGTTTCGCGATGTGGCGGCGCCCACGGAGTCTTTCACGGAGGTTCGTCTCATCGGGGTTTTCTCGACGGAGGCTTTAAATAGGCGGAAGGGCAGCGTCGGAGGGTCGAAGAGGCGGCGGCACCATAGGCCGGCGCGGCCGGGGCCCAGGCCGCGCCACCCTATCATCCGGGGCCCACGGGGCCCCCTCCGGCTGCTCTCGGGTGTTCTGGATGCTTCCGGTGAAAATAGGAACCTGGGTCTTGATTTCGTCCGATTCCGAGAATATTTCATTACTAGGATTTCTGAAACCAAAAACAGCAGAAAACAGGAACTGGCATTTCGGCATCTTGTTAATAGGTTAGTTCCAGAAAATGCACGAATATGACATAAAGTGTGCATAAAACATGTAGATATCATCAATAATGTGGCATGGAACATAAGAAATTATCGATACGTCGGAGACGTATCGTGGTCACCTAGCGGTGCATCAAGCACATATTGCAGATTTCCGCCATTGAGGAAAATCCTCACATGACGGAACCGGTCGGTGAAGTTGCTACCGTTGCTCTTAAGCTTTTCTTTCTCTAGGAACTGGTTAAAATTGATTGAGGACGCCATATCTACAACATATATTTGCAATAGTTTAGACTAAGTTTATGACAAATTGAGTTCAAATTTTAATTCAACTTAATTAAAAACTAGGTGAACTCCCACTCAAAACAATATCCCTCGCATTGTCTTAGTGATCACACGAACCAAATCCACCGCACCTAAGTCCGATCATCACGAGACAAGGTGTGATTTCAATGGCGAACATTCAAAGTGTTCATCATATCAATCATATGATTCATGCTCTACCTTTCGGTATCACATGTTCCGAGACCATGTCTGTACATGCCAGGCTCGTCAAGGCCACCTTAGTATCCGCATGTGCAAAACTGGCTTGCACCCGTTGTATGCACTTGTTGATTCTATCACACCCGATCATCACGAGATGCTTCGAAACGACAAGTCTTGGCAACGGTGCTACTAAGGATGAACACTTTATTATCTTGAGATTTTAGTGAGAGGGATCATCTTATAATGCTACCGTCGCGATCTAAGCAAAATAAGATGCATAAAAGGATTAACATCACATGCAGTTCATATGTGATATGATATGGCCCTTTTGTCTTTGCGCCTTTGATCTTCATCTCCAAAGCACGGACAAGATCTCCATCATCAACGGGCATGATCTCCATCATCGTCGGCGAAGCACCAAGGTCAATGGCGCCGTCTTCATGATTGTCCTCCATGTAGCAACTATTACAACTATTTTGAAATACTACTCAACATGAAATTTAAAGACAACCATAAGGCTCTGCCGGTTGCCACAATACAATAATGATCATCTCATACATAGTCATCATCACATTATGGCCATATCACATCACCAAACCCTGCAAAAACAAGTTAGACGTTCTCTAATTTGGTTTGCATATTTTACGTGGTTTAGGGTTTTCGAGTAAGATCAAATCTACCTAAGAACATGAACCACAACGGTGATACTAGTGTTGTCAATAGAAGAGTAAATTGAATCTTCACTATAGTAGGAGAGACAGACACCCGCAAAGCCACTTATGCAATACAAGTTGCATGTCGAGCGTGGAGCAAATCTCATGAACGCGGTCATGTAAAGTTAGCCCGAGCCGCTTCATCCCACTATGCCACAAAGATGCAAAGTACTCAACTAAAGATAACAAAAGCATCAACGCCCACAAACCATTGTGTTCTACTCGTGCAACCATCTATGCATAGACACGGCTCTGATACCACTGTAGGATAACGTTGCATAGAAAACAAAAATTTTCCTACCGCGAACACGAAATCCAAGCCAAGATGCAATCTAGAAGACGGTAGCAACGAGGGGATTATCGAGTCTCACCCTTGAAGAGATTCCAAAGCCTACAAGAGGAGGCTCTTGTTGCTGCGGTAGACGTTCACTTGCCGCTTGCAAAAGCGCGTTGAAGATCTTGATCACGATCGGTTCCGGCGCCACGAACGGGCAGCACCTCCGTACTCGGTCACACGTTCGGTTGTTGATGAAGACGACGTCCACCTCCCCGTTCCAGCGGGCAGCGTAAGTAGTAGCTCCTCTTGAATCCGACAGCACGACGGCGTGGTGTCGGTGGCGGTGAAGAAGTCCGGCGGAGCTTCGCTAAGCTACGCGGGAGATATGGAGGAGAGGGGGCGGCTAGGGTTTGGGAGGGGTGGCCGGCCACTCAAGGGGGGCGGCCAGCTTGTGGTCTTGGGGTGGCCGGCCCCCTCCCTTGGCCCCTCATTATATAGGTGGATTCCCAAGAGTTAGTCTCCAAGTCTTCGAATAAGACCCGAACCAAAAACTTCCCATAAGAGGGGGAAACCTAGCCAAGCTAGGACTCCCACCAAGGTGGGAGTTCCACCTCCCATATGGGGGGGTGGCCGGCCCCCTAAGGGGGAGTCCACTTGGGACTCCTCCCCCACTAGGGTTGGCCGGCCATGGATGTGGAGTCCCATGTGGACTCCACCTTCCTTGGTGGTTTCTTCCGGACTTTTCTAGAACCTTCTAGAACCTTCCATAGAACCTTCCGCGACATTTTAATTCACATAAAATGACATCCTATATATGAATCTTATTCTCCGGACCATTCCGGATCTCCTCGTGATGTCCGGGATCTCATCCGGGACTCCGAACAAATATTCGAACTCCATTCCATATTCAAGTACTACCATTTCAACATCCAACTTTAAGTGTGTCACCCTACGGTTCGTGAACTATGCGGACATGGTTGAGTACTCACTCCGACCAATAACCAATAGCGGGATCTGGAGATCCATAATGGCTCCCACATATTCAACGATGACTTTAGTGATCGAATGAACTATTCACATACAATACCAATTCCCTTTGTCTCGCGATATTTTACTTGTCCGAGGTTTGATCTTCGGTATCACTCTATACCTTGTTCAACCTCGTCTCCTGACAAGTACTCTTTACTTGTACCGTGGTATGTGGTCTCTTATGAACTCATTCATATGCTTGCAAGACATTAGACGACATTCCACCGAGAGGGCCCCGAGTATATCTATCCGTCATCGGGATGGACAAATCCCACTGTTGATCCATATGCCTCAACTCATACTTTCCGGATACTTAATCCCACCTTTATAGCCACCCATTTACGCAGTGGTGTTTGGTGTAATCAAAGTACCTTTCCGGTATAAGTGATTTACATGATCTCATGGTCATAAGGACTAGGTAACTATGTATTGAAAGCTTATAGCAAATAACTTAATGACGAGATCTTATGCTACGCTTAATTGGGTGTGTCCATTATATCATTCATACAATGACATAACCTTGTTATTAATAACATCCAATGTTCATGATTATGAAACTAATCATCCATTAATCAACAAGCTAGTTTAAGAGGCATACTAGGGACTTCTTGTTTGTCTACATATCACACATGTAATAATGTTTCGGTTAATACAATTATAGCATGATATATAAACATTTATCATAAACATAAAGATGTAAATAATAACCACTTTATTATTGCCTCTAGGGCATATCTCCTTCAAAAGGATCTTTCGATATTTAGTTGATACCCCACACTTCGGACTATGGTACCCAAGGGACACGGACTTTTCTTTGGTTGGCTTCACCGACTTCGATTGGGCGGGCGACAAGGTTGATAGGAAGTCTACATCCGGAGCTTGTCACTTTCTTGGAAGATCCTTGGTGTGTTGGTCCTCGAAGAAGCAAAATTGTGTCTCCGTCTCCACCGCGGAAGCCGAGTCTGTTGCCGCGGCAAGTAGTTGTGCTCAAATCTTGTGGATGAGGCAAACCTTGCGGGATTATGGACTTGATTATAGCAAGGTGCCTCTTTTGTGTGACAATGAGAGCGCAATCAAGATCGCCTACAATCCGGTTCTTCATGGCAAGATGAAGCACATTGAGATATGGAACCACTTCATCCGGGATCACATTGCTCGCGGAGATATTGTTCTATCCTTCATTGGTACCAAGGAGCAATTGGCGGACATCTTTACGAAGCCCTTGGACGAGAAGCGTTTCATTGAGTTGAGGCATGAGCTAAATATCATCTATCCATTGAACTTTGCTTGACCGTCGTGCGCACATACCACTCTCTAACTATATATCTAGATGAAAGGCACGCATGAACATAGAGGAGTGCGGTTTAAACTTACTGAGCTATCCCTCCCCCCATAATGCATTAAAAAATCCAAAACATATGCTATTTGTCAAACAAGTGACTAATGAGCTTCATGTTGAGTTGTAGTCGTGAGTCCTAGATACATCTACGCGACCTCACACTACTATACTCTTACACGGTGGCTTCAGCCACCAACCTCCTCCTCGAGGGGTTTTTCGATTTTTCATGTTTCTTTGTGACTTTCTTTTTGTCCTTTTTCTTTGATATCTTTTTCTCCATGTTTTTGGAGAGTCTCATTCAAGCTTTGTTTTCCTTTTGGTTTTTGCAAGCTTGGTTGTGTGTTCTCTCTTACCATCCTTATAGTTTCCTTACCCTCCTTTTTGGTGTTCCAATGCCAAAGGGGGAGAAGTTCCTATTTGGATAGGTTTTTGTATGGGGACTTTCGTTGATTGTAGCCTTTTGGTCCTCGTTGTTTATATTTTCTTGTGGCTACATCCACTCTATGGAGGCATCTTACGGTGAGTTTGGGTATTCTCAAGGCAAAGGTATGATAACTTCACCCAAAACTCCTTGCATGATCTTGTATTGCCTCCATATTGTGCATATGCTATTTGAACATGTCAAGTATCCTTGTTGCATATGTGCTTGGTTTGTAAAATCTAGGGGGAGTTATGCCTCTAGGACGTGTGCATTTGTATTCAAATACATATTCAAAATATGCACATGTCTAGGGGGAGCTCTTGCAAATCTAAATATCTCATCATAATATCATATGCCATTGCAAAGTCTTGTGTTGTCATTAAACACCAAAAAGGGGGAGATTGAAAGAGCAAAGTCTAAACCCTGGGTTTTGTGTGTTTGATGACAACACTTGAACAATCTCATCGTGTGCATTGAGTATTCTTGTTAGATTTGTAAGTGCACGGTGACCTCGCTGGACATGTCAAGATCGGAGGACTGAAGCGTAGCTTATAGGTTTTATGGTTTTGTGTGTGTATCGCGAGGTAACATGGTTGGAGAGGAAAAGAGGAGAAAGCTGTTTTTGTCAGGCCGGCCGGTAGTACCGCTACCCCTACTAGTACCGCCCCATGGTACCGCTCTGGAGTTCTGTGCTAGTTTTGTCCCATAGAACAGGTTACGGTACCTTTACGGTACCTTGAGCGGTAGTACCGCTTGAGAGCGGTAGTACCGCCCGAGGTACCGCTTAAGTACCGTAATGGAGTTACGGCAGAAACGCTCTGGTACCGCTTCGGTACATCTTTGGAACCAGTAAGGTTTGGACCCCATCGCGGTACCTCGAGCGGTACCGCGAGCGGTAGTACCGCTATGTGTCCATGTGGATAAGTTCTGTGGGATTTCGAATCCAGGGCGGTAGTACCGCTTCCCATAGCGGTAGTACCGCTTAGGCAAAAACTGCAAATAACGGCTGGATTTCGAGGGGGGGGGGCTATTTAAAGGGCCATTCTTCCTCAACACGATTTTATCTCTCCTCTCTCTCTCCTCCATTGTTGCTGAGCTTAAACCTTGAGGATCTCCCCAACCATCCAACCAATATTGCCCACATTTTGAGGAGTGGTGGAGGAGACCCCGATCTATAGTTCTACCAAGAGAGATTTCACCAATACTTGCTAGTCCTTAGTGGATCTTGGTGTTAGGGTTCCTATGGTGGGATCTGATACACGAAAACTCTAGAAAAAGGCCGACCTCCGGGGAAGGGAATGGACTTGCTCCTACGCTTGACACGCAGAACGTGCGCGGCAATTTGCCGGTGGAGTGCCTCCGCGCGACACGTGTTGCTTTCG